>NC_051862.1:170507724-170807724 GCF_015732765.1 Culex quinquefasciatus | reverse complement strand
GATCTACTTGAAGACTAATACGGTGGTCAGGTCTACAAGTGGGTGTCTATGAGTGGTCGGAATATTAGTTGCAAGAACTGTCAATCAGTCACTTGTGCAATACTAAGCCGTTTTAATTACACATCGTTGACACGGCAACGTTCACGGAAGATTCATTTATCAAGCACACTTACACCCGAACACACAGATACAACAAGGCCTCATTTCCGTGCAATATAGGAGAATACTACCCAAAGCATCTCTTGCGACGTTCATTACCGGAAGCTTATAACTTTCTAATCATCCACACAAATCAAAACCTACCAGCTGTGGAACTGCAATAAGCTGCAGGCCAAGCCGCTTCCCACACCGATCGGCCAACGCCCCAAACACGGTCGCCCCAATCAGTCCCCCGATGCAGAGGGTCGACCCAATCCAGGAGGCCTGCTCGATGGTCACCGGTCCCGTGGTCAGGTGGTCCCCGTTGGACTGCAGGTAGAGTAGCGCGGGTGAAACCCATCCGATGACCGCGCCATGCCCCAGAGTGATGATGTTCACTGAAATGGCAAATATTCCCGCGTTATTGACCGCTGACGGGGTGGTGGCCGGCCTAACCTGCGAGTGCCCCCAGGAATTGGTTGGCCACCGATCGAAGCGGAACGGACGTCGCGATGAGCACCATTTTCCGTGAAATTATTTCGCGCGAATGGGCAGATGAGTTTTACCATGCATTGGGTGTGTGCAAGACGGCGTCATTTGATGATGGAGGGATTTTCCTGGATAGCTGAGGGCTTGAGGTTTCATTCTGAACGGAATCACGTTTCTGGAGCGGCAGTGTGCCCCGAGTGGCGTTGTACAATTCCGTGGGAGTTAAAGTTGACCTAGTAGTGGAAATTGGGGACGATTTACCTAGAAAATCTATTAAAAAAAATTGAAAAAGAATTAACAATCGCTATCATTAAATCTAGAAAATTTAGGAAATCAACATCAGCATGTAGAAAAAATAGGACAAAGTTCTTTGTCAATAAGTACATGAATTCAAAATCCTTACAGTCCTTAGTGCAAAATTGGAAAGTTTTTGGAAAGTTAAGGATTCGTCCAATTTCTATCCAATTTGCCAATTTTTACCTTTAGTAACCCCATTCTCCCCTTCAGTAAAGATTTGCTAGGTGATAAAACAGATGGTATGCAAACAACTGCACACAACGGGTTGGTCCAACGAGAGAAAGCCCCAAATCTCCACCGTCAGAAAACCTTATCAGCATCGATGTGTGTGTGCGGATGTTTGTGTGTGGTTTGGCACACGGAAGACTTGTTTGCCGTCGAGTCAGTCAGTCCGAACCAAACGAAACCGATACAAATGCGCCATCTGTCACCTCTCTCTGGACACACACGACATTCGGATCTTGCAGCAGATTTGGTCACTCTGGCCTGTGCACGGTTGCATGTCGGTAGATTAGTGCAAGATTTGCATATGAAAATTTAGACTGGTGTTTCTCGGTACCACCAGCAACTGACTTCCGGCTAGGTTGGATTTGAGCTGGTTTGGAGTAGATTTTCCTGGGATGTTTTTCTGGTTCATTTTTCCGGTGGTTTGTGGGGTGACTTGATGACGATAACTTTAATTTTGACTTCTTTTTTGACAAAAATACAAAAATACAAAAATACAAAAATACAAAAATACAAAAATACAAAAATACAAAAATACAAAAATACAAAAATACAAAAATACAAAAATACAAAAATACAAAAATACAAAAATACAAAAATACAAAAATACAAAAATACAAAATACAAAAATACAAAAATACAAAATACAAAAATACAAAATACAAAATACAAAATACAAAATACAAAAATACAAAATACAAAATACAAAATACAAAATACAAAAATACAAAAATACAAAATACAAAATACAAAAATACAAAATACAAAATACAAAATACAAAAATACAAAATACAAAAATACAAAAATACAAAAATACAAAAATACAAAAATACAAAATACAAAAATACAAAAATACAAAATACAAAAATACAAAATACAAAATACAAAAATACAAAATACAAAATACAAAATACAAAATACAAAATACAAAAATACAAAAATACAAAAATACAAAATACAAAATACAAAATACAAAAATACAAAAATACAAAAATACAAAATACAAAAAATACAAAATACAAAAATACAAAAATACAAAATACAAAATACAAAAATACAAAAATACAAAATACAAAATACAAAAATACAAAAATAAAAATACAAAATACAAAAATACAAAAATACAAAATACAAAATACAAAAATACAAAATACAAAAATACAAAAATACAAAAATACAAAAATACAAAAATACAAAATACAAAATACAAAAATACAAAAATACAAAATACAAAAATACAAAAATACAAAAATACAAAAATACAAAATACAAAAATACAAAAATACAAAAATACAAAATACAAAAATACAAAAATACAAAAATACAAAAATACAAAAATACAAAATACAAAAATACAAAAATACAAAAATACAAAAATACAAAAATACAAAATACAAAAATACAAAATACAAAATACAAAAATACAAAATACAAAATACAAAATACAAAAATACAAAAATACAAAATACAAAATACAAAAATACAAAATACAAAAATACAAAAATACAAAAATACAAAATACAAAAAAATACAAAAATACAAAAATACAAAAATACAAAAATACAAAATACAAAAATACAAAAATACAAAAATACAAAAATACAAAATACAAAAATACAAAATACAAAATACAAAAATACAAAAATACAAAATACAAAAATACAAAAATACAAAAATACAAAAATACAAAAATACAAAAATACAAAATACAAAATACAAAAATACAAAAATACAAAATACAAAAATACAAAAATACAAAATACAAAAATACAAAATACAAAAATACAAAATACAAAAATACAAAATACAAAATACAAAAATACAAAAATACAAAATACAAAATACAAAAATACAAAATACAAAAATACAAAAATACAAAATACAAAAATACAAAAATACAAAATACAAAATACAAAAATACAAAAATACAAAATACAAAAATACAAAAAATACAAAATACAAAAATACAAAAATACAAAATACAAAATACAAAAATACAAAAATACAAAAATACAAAAATACAAAAAACAAAAATACAAAAATACAAAAATACAAAAATACAAAAATACAAAATACAAAATACAAAAATACAAAAATACAAAATACAAACACAAAATACAAAAATACAAAATACAAAATACAAAAATACAAAAATACAAAATACAAAAATACAAAAATACAAAATACAAAAATACAAAATACAAAAATACAAAATACAAAATACAAAATACAAAATACAAAAATATAAAATACAAAATACAAAAATACAAAATACAAATACAAAATACAAAAATACAAAATACAAAAATACAAAATACAAAAATACAAAAATACAAAAATACAAAAATACAAAATACAAAAATACAAAATACAAAATACAAAAATACAAAATACAAAATACAAAATACAAAAATACAAAATACAAAAATACAAAAATACAAAATACAAAATACAAAATACAAAATACAAAAATACAAAAATACAAAATACAAAATACAAAATACAAAATACAAAAATACAAAATACAAAATACAAAATACAGAAATACAAAAATACAAAAATACAAAAATACAAAAATACAAAAATACAAAAATACAAAAATACAAAAATACAGAAATACAAAAATACAAAAATACAAAAATACAAAAATACAAAAATACAAAAATACAAAAATACAAAAATACAAAAATACAAAAATACAAAAATACAAAAATACAAAATACAAAATACAAAATACAAAAATACAAAATACAAAAATACAAAAATACAAAAATACAAAAATACAAAATACAAAAATACAAAAATACAAAAATACAAAATACAAAAATACAAAAATACAAAAATACAAAAATACAAAATACAAAATACAAAATACAAAATACAAAAATACAAAAATACAAAAATACAAAATAAAATACAAAAATACAAAAATACAAAATACAAAATACAAAAATACAAAATACAAAAATACAAAAAATACAAAAATACAAAAATACAAAAATACAAAATACAAAAATACAAAAATACAAAATACAAAAATACAAAATACAAAATACAAAAATACAAAATACAAAAATACAAAAATACAAAAATACAAAAATACAAAAATACAAAAATACAAAAATACAAAATACAAAAATACAAAATACAAAAATACAAAAAATACAAAATACAAAAATACAAAATACAAAATACAAAAATACAAAAATACAAAAATACAAAAATACAAAAATACAAAAATACAAAATACAAAAATACAAAATACAAAATACAAAATACAAAAATACAAAATACAAAATACAAAATACAAAAATACAAAAATACAAAATACAAAAATACAAAAATACAAAATACAAAATACAAAATACAAAATACAAAAATACAAAAATACAAAATACAAAATACAAAAATACAAAAATACAAAAATACAAAATACAAAAATACAAAAATACAAAATACAAAATACAAAAATACAAAATACAAAAATACAAAATACAAAAATACAAAAATAAAATACAAAATACAAAAATACAAAATACAAAATACAAAAATACAAAAATACAAAATACAAAACATGAAAATACAAAATACAAAAATACAAAATACAAAAATACAAAATACAAAAATACAAAATACAAAAATACAAAATACAAAAATACAAAAATACAAAAATACAAAAATACAAAATACAAAATACAAAAATACAAAATACAAAAATACAAAATACAAAAATACAAAAATACAAAAATACAAAAATACAAAATACAAAATACAAAATACAAAAATACAAAAATACAAAAATACAAAAATACAAAAATACAAAAATACAAAAATACAAAAATACAAAAATACAAAAATACAAAAATACAAAATACAAAATACAAAAATACAAAAATACAAAAATACAAAAATACAAAATACAAAATACAAAATACAAAATACAAAAATACAAAATACAAAATACAAAAATACAAAATACAAAATACAAAATACAAAAATACAAAATACAAAAATACAAAATACAAAATACAAAAATACAAAATACAAAAATACAAAATACAAAAATACAAAAATAAAATACAAAATACAAAAATACAAAATACAAAATACAAAAATACAAAAATACAAAAATACAAAAATACAAAATACAAAAATACAAAATACAAAATACAAAAATACAAAAATACAAAATACAAAAATACAAAAATACAAAAATACAAAAACACAAAATTACAAAATAATACAAAAATACAAAAATACAAAAATACAAAATACAAAATACAAAATACAAAAATACAAAAATACAAAAATACAAAATACAAAAATACAAAAATACAAAAATACAAAAATACAAAATACAAAAATACAAAAATACAAAATACAAAATACAAAATACAAAAATACAAAATACAAAAATACAAAAATACAAAAATACAAAAATACAAAAATACAAAAATACAAAATACAAAAATACAAAAATACAAAATACAAAATACAAAAATACAAAAATACAAAAATACAAAATACAAAATACAAAAATACAAATACAAAAATACAAAAATACAAAAATACAAAAATACAAAAATACAAAATACAAAATACAAAAATACAAAAATACAAAAATACAAAAATACAAAATACAAAAATACAAAAATACAAAATACAAAATACAAAAATACAAAATACAAAATACAAAAATACAAAATACAAAAATACAAAAATACAAAATACAAAAATACAAAAATACAAAATACAAAATACAAAAATACAAAAATACAAAATACAAAAATACAAAAATACAAAAATACAAAATACAAAAAACAAAAATACAAAAATACAAAAATACAAAAATACAAAAATACAAAAATACAAAATACAAAAATACAAAAATACAAAATACAAAAATACAAAAATACAAAATACAAAAATACAAAATACAAAAATACAAAAATACAAAATACAAAAATACAAAATACAAAATACAAAAATACAAAAATACAAAATACAAAAATACAAAATACAAAAATACAAAATACAAAATACAAAAATACAAAATACAAAATACAAAATACAAAAATACAAAAATACAAAAATACAAAATACAAAATACAAAAATACAAAAATACAAAAATACAAAAATACAAAAATACAAAAATACAAAAATACAAAATACAAAAATACAAAAATACAAAAATACAAAATACAAAATAAAATACAAAAATACAAAATACAAAAATACAAAAATACAAAAATACAAAATACAAAAATACAAAAATACAAAAATACAAAATACAAAAATACAAAATACAAAAATACAAAAATACAAAATAAAATACAAAATACAAAATACAAAAATACAAAAATACAAAAATAAAAATACAAAATACAAAATACAAAATACAAAATACAAAAATACAAAAATACAAAATACAAAAATACAAAAATACAAAAATACAAAATACAAAATACAAAAATACAAAATACAAAATACAAAAATACAAAAATACAAAAATACAAAAATACAAAAATACAAAAATACAAAAATACAAAATACAAAATACAAAAAAATAAAAATACAAAAATACAAAAATACAAAAATACAAAAATACAAAATACAAAAATACAAAAATACAAAAATACAAAAATACAAAAATACAAAAATACAAAATACAAAAATACAAAAATACAAAAATACAAAAATACAAAATACAAAAATACAAAAATACAAAAATACAAAATACAAAAATACAAAATACAAAATACAAAAATACAAAATACAAAATACAAAAATACAAAAATACAAAAATACAAAAATACAAAAATACAAAAATACAAAAATACAAAATACAAAATACAAAAAACAAAATACAAAAATACAAAATACAAAATACAAAAATACAAAAATACAAAAATACAAAATACAAAAATACAAAAATACAAAATACAAAAATACAAAAATACAAAATACAAAAATACAAAAAAAATACAAAATACAAAAATACAAAAATACAAAAATACAAAAATACAAAAATACAAAAATACAAAAATACAAAAATACAAAATACAAAAATACAAAAATACAAAAATACAAAAATACAAAATACAAAATACAAAAATACAAAAATACAAAAATACAAAAATACAAAAATACAAAAATACAAAAATACAAAATACAAAATACAAAATACAAAAATACAAAAATACAAAAATACAAAAATACAAAAATACAAAATACAAAAATACAAAAATACAAAATACAAAAATACAAAAATACAAAATACAAAAATACAAAAATACAAAATACAAAATACAAAAATACAAAAATACAAAAATACAAAAATACAAAAATACAAAAATACAAAAAAACAAAAATACAAAAATACAAAAATACAAAAATACAAAAATACAAAAATACAAAAATACAAAAATACAAAAATACAAAAATACAAAAATACAAAAATACAAAATACAAAAATACAAAATACAAAAATACAAAATACAAAAATACAAAATACAAAATACAAAAATACAAAAATACAAAAATACAAAATACAAAAATACAAAAATACAAAATACAAAAATACAAAAATACAAAATACAAAAATACAAAATACAAAAATACAAAATACAAAAATACAAAATACAAAAATACAAAAATACAAAATACAAAAATACAAAAATACAAAAATACAAAAATACAAAATACAAAATACAAAAATACAAAAATACAAAATACAAAAATACAAAAATACAAAATACAAAAATACAAAAATACAAAAATACAAAAAATACAAAATACAAAAATACAAAATACAAAAATACAAAAATACAAAAATACAAAAATACAAAAATACAAAAATACAAAAATACAAAATACAAAAATACAAAAATACAAAAATACAAAAATACAAAAATACAAAAATACAAAAATACAAAAATACAAAATACAAAAATACAAAAATACAAAAATACAAAAATACAAAATACAAAATACAAAATACAAAAATACAAAAATACAAAAATACAAAAATACAAAATACAAAAATACAAAAATACAAAAATACAAAATACAAAAATACAAAAATACAAAAATACAAAAATACAAAAATACAAAATACAAAAATACAAAATACAAAATACAAAATACAAAAATACAAAAATACAAAAATACAAAAATACAAAAATACAAAATACAAAAATACAAAATACAAAAATACAAAAATACAAAAATACAAAAATACAAAAATACAAAAATACAAAAATACAAAAATACAAAATACAAAAATACAAAAATACAAAAATACAAAAATACAAAAATACAAAAATACAAAATACAAAAATACAAAAATACAAAAATACAAAATACAAAATACAAAAATACAAAAATACAAAAATACAAAAATACAAAAATACAAAATACAAAAATACAAAAATACAAAAATACAAAAATACAAAATACAAAAATACAAAAATACAAAAATACAAAAATACAAAATACAAAAATACAAAAATACAAAATACAAAAATACAAAAATACAAAAATACAAAAATACAAAATACAAAAATACAAAAATACAAAACATAAAAAATCAAAAATACAAAAATACAAAAATACAAAAATACAAAAATACAAAAATACAAAATACAAAATACAAAAATACAAAAAACAAAAATACAAAATACAAAAATACAAAAATACAAAAATACAAAAATACAAAAATACAAAAATACAAAAATACAAAAATACAAAAATACAAAAATACAAAATACAAAAATACAAAAATACAAAATACAAAAATACAAAAATACAAAAATACAAAAATACAAAATACAAAAATACAAAATACAAAAAATAAAAATACAAAAATACAAAAATACAAAAATACAAAAATACAAAAATACAAAAATACAAAAATACAAAAATACAAAAATACAAAAATACAAAAATACAAAAATACAAAAATACAAAAATACAAAAATACAAAAATACAAAAATACAAAAATACAAAAATACAAAAATACAAAATACAAAAATACAAAATACAAAAATACAAAAATACAAAAATACAAAAATACAAAAATACAAAAATACAAAATACAAAAATACAAAATACAAAAATACAAAAATACAAAAATACAAAAATACAAAAATACAAAAATACAAAAATACAAAAATACAAAAATACAAAAATACAAAAATACAAAAATACAAAAATACAAAAATACAAAAATACAAAAATACAAAAATACAAAATACAAAAATACAAAAATACAAAAATACAAAAATACAAAAATACAAAAATACAAAAATACAAAAATACAAAAATACAAAAATACAAAATACAAAAATACAAAAATACAAAAATACAAAAATACAAAAATACAAAAATACAAAAATACAAAAATACAAAAATACAAAAATACAAAAATACAAAAATACAAAAATACAAAAATACAAAAATACAAAAATACAAAAATACACAAAAATACAAAAATACAAAAATACAAAAATACAAAAATACAAAAATACAAAAATACAAAAATACAAAAATACAAAAATACAAAAATACAAAAATACAAAAATACAAAAATACAAAAATACAAAAATACAAAAATACAAAAATACAAAAATACAAAAATACAAAAAACTAAAATACAAAAATAAAAAAGGGGGTTGATTAAAAAAAAATTATCCAATTTTGTATTATGTCTGGTTAATAAACACATTTGGTATTTATTTCTAACTTTCCAAAGCATTCTAAACTATAAAAAATAACATTACGAATGTAAGACTACAAAAACTTTGCTTATCTTGTCATTGGATATTGCGGAAACATTAAAAAGATAGAAAAATTACTAATCACTATGAACTGTTCTTTACACGGAAAACAGACACGAATAGTTTTAAAAAAATTGTTCTGATTACCGATTTGGGTGATTTCTGCACGGTTTATAGAATTGCAATCAGCTTGCTTAACATAATTCAAATGTAATTCTCAGCACATTTAAATTTCCTTTTTTTTCAGTTTTCCGTGTGAGCCCAGCCCAGACACAGATTTGCACCACAGTGTGAAGCTCAACCAGATAACTCTCGCTGGCTGGGCTGACTGAGGGGTGATTGATTTACAGTACCGCTTCCGTCGACGGTCAGCCACTGGTGGGTAAACAACTCGATGAGCCGACGCCTGGGACACCTCTCCCAGAAGCTCGGGAACTCTTTAGGCTGATGCTGCTCGGATAACCAGGGTTGCTTTGGTGGGATGAATAGTTTGACGAGGTTGAACAAGTTTTGAACATGTGTCTAAAGTTTGAATCCAAGGGCGTCCTGCACCAGGTGCTGGCCACGTGCACAAGTAAGTGTATTCCATGTAGAAGACTTTGTAGACAGATAATTCGTTGCAAATTTTGGATATTATCCCCAGTTAACATCGTCAACTATGCCCATGGAGCTGCACTGGGCTGGGTTTCACCGTTTCTTCCCCTGCTCCAGTCCGAAGATTCTCCCCTCGAAACCGGTCCAGTGACCGTGGAGCAGGGCTCCTGGATAGGATCAATCCTGTGCCTGGGCGGACTGTTTGGAGCCATCGTTTATGGTTATCTTACGGAGAAGATTGGCGTGAAGAAAAGCATAGCTTCGTTGTGTATTTCAAACATGGTTTGTGGTCTAGGTAAAATGTTAGATCTGTAATTGAAATTGAATCCGATTCTAGAGCTTCTGGACGATAGTCTACTTTGGAACATCTGTATATCACCTCTATCTGGCAAGATTCTTGGCTGGAGTCACCGGAGGAGGAGTCATCGTGACATTTCCACTTTTCATAGCTGATATCTCGGATAGCAAGTTCGTCAATTACTCGACATAACTCGTATTGTAACTAATACTTCAATTTTCATAGAGTCCGTGGAGCCCTTGGATCCATCCTTGCCCTAGCAGGCAACTCTGGAATCCTTACGATGTACATCGTCGGTGATCTCCTATCGTACCGAACCGTTCCAGTAGTGATGATTTCGCTACCAACACTCTTCGCAATCCTCATGACTTTAATCCCAGAAACTCCACAATCGCTACTTAAGCAAAGAAACGTTACGCAGGCTGAGCAATCCCTCAAGTTTTATTCCGGACTAAAATCAGACCAAGAGTGCACTCCAGAGTTCAAGCAGCAGTTTGAAAAGCTTCGTAACTTCATTTTGAACAGTAAACTACAAAGTGACCGTTTGCAGCTTCAAGACTTCAGTGAGATCTGACCATAAATTTCAAAAATCGGCGTACTAACCACTCCACCCCCTTCAGCTTCACCGGCGGCCAAAAAGGGCATCCTGATCGGGATCTTCCTCATGTTTCTGAACCAGTTCTGCGGAGTCTTCGCCATCCTGACGTACGCCGTGTCGATCTTCAGCGAGTCCGGCTCGACGCTGAGTCCGGGAACGTCGGCCATCATCATGGGAGCGATCCAGATCGTGGGAACGATCGCGTCGTTCATCTTCATCGATCTGGCCGGGCGGAAGGTGCTGCTGCTGATTTCGACGTACGGAACGGGGCTGGGGTTGACCTGTCTGGGGGTGTACTCCTGGCTGCGGGCACAGAGTGTGGACCTGACCGGACTGGACTGGATACCGATCGCGAGCCTTTCGCTGACGGTGTTTTTGTTCTGCGTTGGGTTGTGCAACATTCCGTTCTTTGTGCTGCCCGAGTTGTTGCCGGCGAAGGTGTGTAAGGTATATAGGTCAATTCTTACATTACCATTTATTTGAATTACAGATTTGCAACGCTGGTAACACAATCAGCATGATATCGATTACGATATTTTCGTTCATCAGTTTGAAGGTTCGGTGCATTGCATCAAAAATTATTACAATAAATCTCTAAAATAATATTTTTTCAGATTCTGCCTATACTTTTGGAACAAATTCAGCTGCATGGAGCGGTGGCAATTTTCGCAAGCACTTGCTTCATTGGAGGCATCGTGATTGCGCTTTTTATTCCGGAAACCAAGGGAAAGAATTTGGTTAGTCCGGAAAATGTATGAAACTACGTTTAGGAACCCGAGCAGACGAAAATAACTTGGGAAAAACATTTTTTGATATTTGAAAATACTGGGACGCCCGGGCAGACGGTAATAACAAAATTCATGCCATTTCAATAACAAATTCTGTTAAAATAACAGAAAGTGTTATGGAATCTTCCAGAAAAATCCATTTTTGCATAAGAGATCAATAACAGTTTATGTTATCATAACAAAATTTGTTATTGGTCTGATATTGGTTGAAAGCCAAAACAACTTTGGAATAACATTTTTTGTTATGGAAGAATAACTCCAACTGTTATTGGGATGATCGGATTAGTTGTTAAAATAACAAAAAATAATAACAAAGATTTGTTCGAAGAATAACTAAAAATGTTATTAGTCTTTTATTACAATAACAATCCAATAACAAAAAAATCATAACGACGAATAACAAATGTTGTTATAAATAACATAAAATGTTATTGGCCTAGTATTTTCAAATATCAAAAAATATTATTCCCAAGTTATTTCCGTCTGCTCGGGACATTAACATATTATGTTATTATAACAAGATTTGTTATTCGTCGTTATGATTTTTTTGTTATTGGATTAATTGTTATTGTAATAAAAGACTAATAACACTTTTAGTTATTCTTCGAACAAATCTTTGTTATTATTTTTCGTTATTTTAACAACTAATCCGATCATCCCAATAACAGTTTGAGGTATTCTTTTATAACAAAAATTTTTATTCCAAAGTTGTTTTGGCTTTGAAACAATATCAGACCAATAACTAATTTTGTTATGATAACATGAACGGTTATTAAACTCTTATGCAAAAATGGATTTTTCAAGAAGATTCCATAACACTTTTTGTTATTGAAATGGCATGAATTTTGTTATAACCGTCTGCCCGGGAAATAAATATTATTTCTATTTAATAAAAAAAACCTTTTGGTTTCTGTACTAATAAACCATTCTGAAATGAACTTATAAAAGAGCTCATCAGTGATTATTAAAAAAAATAATTGCATTTTCTGAAAGTAAACTTCGAAAAATCGTGAAAAACCAGTTTTTTACGCAAATTTAAAAAGTTTTTTAATTCTTCAAATTATATTTTTAATGAAAATAAACAATAATACAAAGTTTGTAAAAAGCTAGTTTTTTAAATGGAATTGATAGTTAATTTTTTATTTTGGTAACCTAACACTAAAATCGTAATAGAAGATGGTGGCTAAAATGGCGGTGATTAAATATTAGAAAAAAAAATGCATTTTGTTATAAAAAGGCAATCAACTATTAAATTTTCGAATTAAATGTTGAAAATAAAATCAAAATTAAAAAGAAAACATTTTTTCTGTATGTGATTAGATTATCTGAAGTGTCATACAAACCTTCGGATAATCGAAACATCGGATAATTGAGGCTTCTGGTAATCGAATCTGGACTAAAGAATTTAGGAGATTAAAAAATTTTTGCATAATTATTATTTTTTGCTGGTTAAAATCAAAATGTTATTACAATTTTTAGGGCTTAAAAAAATATTTTTAATGCCACCTAATTTATCGGGCCATTGATAAAAGGGGGGGAGGAGACAAAAACTTTGAAAAATATTTGCAATAGTCTTATCAAATAAAGATTGAGAGGCTTTTTTTTTTTGAGACAGCAGATCGGTTAAAGACGTAAATATTTTTCAAAATTTATGTCCCTTGCCTCTGGGCATAGTCGAAGGTAAGTAGCAAAAAAAAATTAGATTATTTGCCATAAATAAAAAAAATTGACATCAGGAAAACCCTCCGATTCGATTCCTTAGGCAAAAATAAGTATCTGTGCAAATTTTGAGCCAAATCGGTTAAGGTTAAGGGGTCTCTTTTTATCATTGAAGTTTATATGTGGAAAAATCGCTGAAATGTATGGGGAAAAACATCGCATCAGGATTTTGGCAGCAGGTGGCGCAGTTCTCGCCCAAAATTGTCCAAGTGTGAGATTCTTGTAGGAAATTTAATTTCCTACAACTTTGTCGAAGGGTGCAAAACGATCAGAGTCCTAGTGACACATTCTTTTAGCTTGTACACAACAAATTTATGGATCATTTTATTTATAGTTTTTGATTGAAATATTTTAATCAAATTTCTATTAAATCAGGGTATAATAACTACATTAGGCCGTTGCAAATATTATTCAAAGTTTATGTCGCCCCCTCCCCCTCCCCCTTTCAAAAATGGGCTTCAAAATCAGAGGACGAAAAACAAAGGCAAAAAACTTTAAAATTTTAATGAAAATTGAAGTCTGATCGACTGAAAACAATCTAAAATGCATTTGTCTGCATTGATAATCATATCTAGCATGTTTGTGCTCGTTTAATAATATTTTGAATCATTTATTGTATACATAATTCCGATGTACAGCACCCCAAAAACTTTTTTAGATAAAAATATCATGGAAACTAATGACTGCAAAACAACTGGTTAGTTGTATAATGTATTTTAAAACCATGGCTTGTAAATTCATTTTTATACTTTTTAATTTTTTGGCCTTTAGAGGGCTTTAATAAAAAATAAAAATAAAATATAGAAAACTGAAATCAAATCTACAGTTTTTTCTGAATAGGTTCTATAAACATATGAAAGACAATAGTTTATAGGAGCTTTAAAAAAAACTATAGAAATGTTCTCTAATGTTCGAAGCGAAAAAGAGCAATATAATTGGGAAATTCTCAAATGATTTGTAGGACTTCAATTTGGTCTCCTTTAGTCTAAATTTTTAGTTTATTCATTGCTTGTTCTGAAAATGCCATAAAACGACATTTGTAAAACTAGTTTGCAGATTTGCAAACTAGTTTTCTTAAAAAAAAATCTCGAATCGCAACTGAAAAGGTTGTTTTATTATTTCGAAAATTGCATTTTATTAGTTACTATACCACAAATATTTTTAAACATTTTTCCAATTCACATTTTCCCTTTCCCTGCCAACACCCCCTTTCCATCCTTTTCCTCCACGATAAGATTCTTCCCCTTCGTCTCGGGCATCCAAAAGATGATAATCACAATCGAGGTGGCACACACCGTAGTGAACACCCCAACCGCACCGTAAAGTTTAAATTGTTCCAGCACCATGGGGAATGTTTTCGTCAAAACGAATGCCATCGAACTCATCAGCACGAAGCAAATGGTACAGCCGATGCTTCGAATCTGAAACAAAATTCATTCAGTTAAGTCATTGGAGTGTTTTCCTTTTTAAAAGCATACCTTCGCTGGAAGAATTTCCGGTAGTACAAAGTACGGAATGTTCGTAACGCCCAGTGTTGCAGAAAAAATAGTTCCGGCAAGACAAACGACCGGAAGCCAGGCAAAGCCAATGTCGGGATCGGCCTCGAAGAGGTACGCATGAATGCCCAATATTGCATGAAACGTTCCCATGGAGGCGTTTGAGATGATGAGGAAGATCTAGAAGAGAATCGTTTGGAATTTGTTTTTAAATTGGTAATGAATTCCATGAAGGCAGTTGAAGGTAGTTGAGAGTTTTCCTGATTTCTTACATGAACGTGAAATTCGACACAGATCTAGTGTTTAAAAATATAAAATCTGGGTCTTTTTGCTTTAGAAACCCTAAACCTACCTTCCTTCCAGCTTTATCGATGATAGCAAACGACGTGAGATTTCCCAGAATGATGACAATGGCAAGCGCGCTCATGGCGTGCTTCGGATCAATCGAGGTCCCGGAAGCGATGAGAATATTTCCGGCATAGGTCACGATGGCAAACAGTCCCGTGTAGATGTTCATGGCCATCAGAAAGATGCCGATAGCCATGCCCCGAATCGCGGCTGGAGTTGCTGTTTGAGTGGAAATATTCAAAGAGTTTTGATGAACCTCAAAATTGATGACCTGTCCTGATCAATCAAAACGTTACCAAAATCCGCCAGCGTCAGCTTCTCTTTGTCATCTTCGGCCCGCACAAAAACCTTCCAGTTTTCAAATTCCTCCACGAAGGCCAACCCCTGTGGCGTCCCACTGGCCAGATCCTCCGGGGCCACGTTCCGATAGAACATGAGTGATTTTTCCGCATCGTCGAGCCGGCCTTTCCGGAGTAGACAGTAGGGCGTATCGGGTAGCAGGCAAACGAACGCCGCAAACGCCACCGGAAGGCAGATCATAATTTGCGGTATTGTGTGGTACGACAGGTAATTCCCGGCGGTGTACACCGCCAGCAAGCCAAAGTTTATGTGCAGCACCGTCAGTGAACCGAGCGTGCCGCGAATCCTGTCGTGAAGGAAATTTGAAGGGAGCAAATTGATGTCGTTTACTGGTTGAGAAGGAAGGTTCTACCTTCGGTCGGCAATATCCGCAACGAAGAGTGGCACCAGTGCGAACATACCACCGCCGGTGATGCCTGCCAAAACTCTGGCGGCGTAGATGTAGAACACGTTGTCACCGAGATATAGCAATGTCCACAAAATCTTGCGTTTGAAAAAGGAAAAGAATGAACATAAATATGCATTAGATGGAGGAAATTTTTTTGAGAAAAGCAAGTATCAAAAAATTCAGTCATTCGATTTTTTTGATTTTTTTTTTTTAATCCGGCTGAAACTTTTTTGGTGCCTTCGGTATGCCCAAAGAAGCCATTTTGCATCATTAGTTTGTCCATATAATTTTCGATACAAATTTGGCATCTGTCCATTCAAAAATTATTTATGAAAATTCAAAAATCTGTATCTTTTGAAGGAATTTTTTGATCGGCAAAGTGTCTTAAGCAAAGTTGTAGGTATGGATAAGGACTACATTAAAAAAATGTTACACGGTAAAAAAATGATGATTTTTAATTTCACTTTTGGTCACTAACACTCGGTTTGCCAAAAAAAACACTATTTTCATTTTTTTTTTATTTTCTTTTCAGAAATTTCCAGAGCGGGCAAAAAATCTTTGACCGAGTTATGATTTTTTGAATCAATACTGATTCTTTCAAAAAAATCGAAATATTGGTAGTAAAAACTTTTCAACTTAATGTTTCGATGTAAAATCGAATTTGCAATCAAAAAGTACTTTAGTGAAATTTTGATAAAGTGAACCGTTATTTGAAGTTATTTGAAAATAGTCGCAGTTATTCATTTTTCTAAATAAGTGCCCATGTTTGCCCAGCTTTGAAAAAATAGTTTTGAAAAGCTGAGAAAATTCACTATATTTTGCTTTTTTGAACTTAGTTAATACGACCCTTAATTGCTGTGATATTGCCATGCAAAGGTTTAAAACAGTAAAATTGATGTTTTCTAAGTCTCACCCAACAACCATCCATTTTATAATGTCGTTATCTCAGCAACTTCGATGTTAAAATATGAAACATTCGTGAAATTTTCCGATCGTTTTCAAAAATATCTTTTTCAAAAGTGGTTGCAGCTTAATTAAAAAAAAAGATTAACTGCGACCATTTTTAAAAAACTTTTCAAATAACTTGAAATCGGTGCTCTTTATCAAAATTTCACTAAAGTACTTTTTCATTACAAATTCGATTTTGCATCGAAAACTTAAGTTGAAAAGTTTTTACGACCAATCGATTTTTTGAAAAAATCAGTATTGATTTGAAAAAATCATAACTCGGTCAAAGATTTTTTGCCCGTTCTGGAAATTTCTGAAAAGTTAGCATTTGATCACCCCTAAAACATATTAGAAAACAAAAAATTAAATTGAACTTTTTATCACAAAAACTTGATTTTGACAAATGTAACGTTAAACAATTAAAAATAAATTTTCCTGTTGTTTGAGCTCATTTCAAAATATTTAGGTTTTTGCGAAATTTCGATGTAGAGTACGCAAAAAAAAATTGCGAAAAAACGTGTTTTCCAAGAAATTTTAAAACTCGTGGTTACAAAATCCTGGACTGGATAAAAATTCATTCTTTTTTTTCAATCAAATGTTGTAACCATGACTTGTTATTGAATTTTGTTTGCCCCTCTCCTTTAGCTTTACAACAATTTCGAAACAAACACTCTTATAAAAAAAAAATAAAAAATTTAAAAGCTGAGAAGCTTCTAATCATTTTTTGAAAGAATTAAAATCTGATCTTTGGAATCAAAGCAAAAAATATAAAAAAGAAATGAAAATTAGGAAAATATATTTTAATTCAATCGAGTGTTGTTTTTCTAATAGTAACTTTTGAAAACTTTTGATAAAAAACTCAATTTAAAAAAACAATCAATTCTTGTGTGTGATTTAAATTTGCAATCGTGCTACCTAACTAGCCCTCATTTTACAATCGACGATATCCTGGAAACTATTGGTTCAATTTTTAATATAATAATAGAAACCTCTGGCAAAATAATAAGGTTAAAGTCGTGCTTTTGGAATTCTTTGAAATATTTCATGAGGGTTTCTCTGCTTGACATTGAAAATCAAATTAACGGTTACATCGATTGCAAAATAAGTGCTTTTTGAATAACACGATTGCAAATTAAATTGAACACACAAAAAAATATGTTTTAGCTAAAAATTTAGTGCTTTATCAAAAGTTTTCAAAAGTAACAATTTTTCAAAAAAAAATATGACTGGCAAAGACCGTCATAGCACAAAATTTGGTATTTTGGACCATATAAAACATATCAAATAATAAAAAAACTGAAGGGGTAAAATGTGTAAAATTTTATTTTTTGTTATAATAAGGCCGATGCAAATATTTTTCAAAGTTTTTGTCCCTCAACTCTGGTGAAGGTCGAAAATGAGCAACTCTCTACGAAATCGGCTGATTTCGACCATTTTTTTTGTATTTTTTTTGACTTAAACTTTGTGGGGGCCTTCTATATGACCAAATAAGCTATTTTGCGTAATTGGTTCACCCATACAAGTCTCCATACAATTTTGGCTGCTGTCCATACAAAAATGGTATGTAAATATTCAAACAACTGTAACTTTTGAGTGAATTTTCTGATCAATTTGGTGTCTTCGGCAAAGTTGTAGGTATTGTTGAGGACTTTTGAGAAAAAAATAGGTACACGGAATTTTTTTTTTGCAGATTTTTGAATCATTTTTTTTTCACTAAAACTAAATTTCCCAAAATACGTATTTTTTTTATTTTCGAGATTTTTTTATATGTTTTAGAGGACAAAAATTCGCAACTTTTGAGCCATGGGCGTAATATTCAATGTTTGGCCCTTTTAAAATGTTAGTCTCGATTAAAAAAAAATTAAAATATTTTTTTTCAAAAAGATCGGAAAATTTCACAAATGTTTCATGTATTAACATTGAAAATCAAACCATTAGTTGCTGAGATACCGTCATTAGAAAATGGTGGGTTGTTTTGGTGAGATTTAGAAAACATCAATTTTCGTGTTTCTTTTTCTTAAAGCGGCTCTATCTCAGCAACCCGAGGTCCAATCTTCAATGTCTCTTTAGACAATTTTAAAGCAAATTTTTTGAACTATTCAAAAAAATATTTTTAGAAATGATCACTCATGGTCACTATTTTTAAAAATCGAAAAACTGCAAATTTTTCGCTAAAATCGAACTTTCGGTGGCTATATCTTAAAAACGGAGCCCTTTATCAAAAAATGTGTAAAGTACTTTTCGATTGCAAATTCAATTTTGCATTAAAAAAAATAATGTCAAATTTGTTTTTGCATGAAACTTCGAATTTTTCCAAAAATCACTATTTTTTCAAAAATTTGTAACTCGGTGGCAGATTTTTGGACCATGTTTCTCTATGGCTCAAAAGTTGCGGGGTTTTGTCCCCTAAAACACATCAAAAAATCTCAAAAATCAAAAAATACATATTTTGGAAAAATGAGTTTTCGTAAAAAAAAAGTTGATTAAAAAATCTGCATTTTTTTTTCCGTGTACCTATTTTTTTCTCAAAAGTCCTCAACAATACCTACAACTTTGCCCAAGACACCAAATTGATCAGAAAATTCACTCAAAAGTTACAGTTGTTTGAATATTTACATACAATTTTTGTATGGACAGCATCCAAAATTGTATGGAGACTTGTATGGGTGAACCAATGACGCAAAATAGCTTATTTGGTCATAGGGAAGGCCCCCAAAAAGTTTGAGCCAAATAAAAAAATACAAATAAAATCCATTTCCGGTTTTGGTAGAGAATTGCTCAAATGCAAAATTTAAAATATATAAAATCAAGCCATAGTTGACATTTGAATAAAAATGCCTAAAGCAAAGAAAAAAATCTTTTTTGTTATTTAACGTGTGGCTCATTTTTTTCTGAAAAGTACAAAATCTTTTCGGAAAATATAAAATCTATTAGAAAACCCCTTCTCAAGATACAGGTTTTTGAACAAGTTTGTAAGGAAACTTCTATGCAGAAACCAATGATGCAAAATGGCTTATTTGGACGTAAGAAAGTCATGGACATAGTTTGATCAAAGTTTTAAAAAATACAAAGACAAAAATCGCTTAAAATTTGCAAAAAGCTTGAGTGTTGCTCCAGTATTAGAAAAATGGTAAAAATGAATGTTTGAAAAAATAATCCCAAAAAATAAAGTCAAATAAAAGTCTCAATTCATTTCAATTTAATGCAATCTAATTGATATCCTTTGAATATTTTGAAATCGGTATGCAATCTCTAATCAACCCAACTAAGGTAACAGAAAATAATTCGATACAAAATTTCATCACATCACAATCGCTGAAAAGGGAAAATTTAAAATAGTTTGTTCAATTTTGTTTGACAAAGTTTTTTTTTCAACCAACATGCTTGGCAGAAAGTTAAACTTGTCTCATTTCTGTCATAAGACAAGAAAACCTTCGAATTGAATTTGGAATTGAATTGAGATTAAATCAATTTTGCCAACATCAACTCAACGAAATAGATTTACAATAAAAGGAAAAAAAGCCTAATTAGACAAAAAATGATTTCAAATCTATTGATAAAACTGTTGCAAGTTACCACAAAATTCCAAATAATGCGTCCAACAAAAATAGTATCCATTACTTCAAATTTAAATTAGAATTTCCAGTAAAAATAACTTTGAGCTAATTATCAATCAAAAAGTGCATGAGGAAAAACACAAATTTCTTTCAGAGAACAGCAAAAAATAAAACAGAGTTGGTTGAGAGTCAAGTTGAACTGAACATTTTTGTAACAATCTTCCACATCGGTGTCAGAAATCCCAAAACCAATAATACCTACAAGGTGCGGAACCGCCAGCGACAGCAGTGCCACCTTCTTGCCAAAGTACGTGTGGATGGGGGCAATCAGCAGCGTTCCCGTGACACCCCCGAAACCCATCACGGACCCAATCCAGGACGCTTCGGCCGTGCTAATGGGCCCCGACGGCAGCGGACTGTCCAGGGACTGCAGCAGTGGGATAATTGGTGCCGTCCATCCCACCGTAATTCCATAGCCGGCCGCTATCAGATTTGCTGAGTTGACAAGACGAGACAGAAAGAATCGATGTCCCTTAGTCTCGGAAATTACGTGGGAGAAGAAAAACGTGACTCACCAGCAACAACTGCGGCAAATTGATTCCGATACTGTCGGGAGATGAACTCCAGAAACATCCTGGAAAGTTATAGCACTTGATACTTCTGGAAGTCACGCCACGAGCAGCGGTACGAAACTGAAAATCATTTTGAAGTGGTGTTTGTCATACACGGGAGCGAGATATGATGGTAAAGCTTAAAAACGAGAAAGTTAAGCTTTGTTTTAAATAATAGCACTCTGCATTAAAACAGTAAATGAAATGTAGACTGTTCAGCAAACAAGCAGGGTAAAGTAACTAAAACTATCCCGAACTCTGATGAATTGGTGTCATTGAGTGTTTTAGCTAATTATTATTTAGCCAACACTTTAAAAAACAGTTTTATTTTTGAAAAGAGAAGTAAAAACCAATCGATGGCTACAGGGTAAAACTACACAGAAAAAAAAAATGATGGTAATATTCATCAGGAAATGGTGACAGATTTTGTGTCGGAAAATTGTGTAATATTATATCAGGATTTGGTCAATATTCATCACTTTTTGATGAATTTTTGTCTCTTTTCACTCAAAAAAAAGTAATATTAAACCTACCTTATTTTCAACCTTCCAAAATTCAACTTTTTTTTCAGTGTACATTCTATTTTTATTAAAATCCCTGCACAAACAGAGATAACATATCTTAGTGATTTGGATATCTTGAGGTACCTTTGAGCATATTAACATGGACGAGTAGCAGAATAGCACAACCACGACAATATGCAAATATGATAATTAAGCTAATTGCACAGGTGTACACAGCAAAAAAAAAGTTTTTTGAGTAATATTACCTAAAAAAAATGTGTACAAATGTGAACCTGATGTATATTCACCAGAAAATGATGAAAATTCATAATTTTCTGATGTAATATTACACTTTTTTTGACACAAAATCACCATACGTTAGCACCATACTCTCTTCGGGAAAGTTGTAGAGCACCTTCCAGAGCATTCGAATATGAATCCGGTTTTAGTACAGCGTGAAACGCAGATTTTATAAATATCAAAATCCAAAAAAATGTTTTTTCCCATACAAATTTATATGGAAAATTGAATCGCTTTGCGCAAAGTGAGGACTAAACCAATCGTTCCCAAACTTTGGGTAGTTGTTTAGGACCCCAAAAGAAACTGAAAAATTGCTGTGCTCGCTAAATTTGGACAACTTTATTTTTTTTCCACACAACCATATTACACCCCAATGTCCAACTTACACGGACGCCCAAGCCTCCTAAAAAAGGTGGAATGGTAACTTCAACTCGCTGGTTCTCGGGCATTACTCAACCAATCGGGACGATTCTTATTTCCAGTGATTTGTAAGAATGTCTAGATGATCCTAAAACTTTGCAGAACTTGATTTGATCAAATCTGTAATTTCTGCGACCGTAAACATCGTTCCACCTTTTTTTAAAACGACTGCCTCCGCGGAATGTCGGCGAATTTTTTTAACACTGGAAAAAAAAGTAGGAGATATTTTACCGGTGAGATTTGCAAAAATCTTCAATCCTTTTCTGACAATTTCTTTGAATAATTTGAGTAACCCAACAATTCACAAATCTGAAATCGAACTTTTTTAGAAATACCTAACGTTTGGTGCAGCTGTTTATACTGTCAAAATATGCAACTATCCCGAATTTTACAAGCCAATTTTCTTGAAAAATCGCTTGGAGATAGGAAATAGAAAAAAAAAGGCAATAATAATATAATCGCCGGTTCGAATCCTGCGGCGGGCGCTCTAAAATTCTTTGTGTAAATATGGGTATTCGGCGCCGTCGCTCCGTACCTACTTTACACTTAGGAGCCCAGGGCGGCAAAGTCCTTGTAGATAAAAAGGAATACACTAGTGGTTGGTACTAGCAATGGTGGCCGACAGCTATAAAGTCAACTTCGTTTCGTTCAATATATTTAATGATCAAATTGTTCGCTCTACAGCATGGCCTAGACGTACTTTACTGCAAGAATCCTACTCGAAACTAGGGGTCCATAGGTTTGAAGTTCCTTAAAGATAATCGAGGCTGGACTGTATTAATTTCTTTGTGTCACATTCTTGTAAATAAGAGCTGTTACCTAACGATTTTTTTCAATTTTGGGTTTTGTTTTAGGAAACTGTTCCTTTGTTCTATGACCAGCTTTTGAAAAAAATACTTATTAATTAGTTTGAGTTAATGTATTCTTTATATTTATTTCTTTGAGTTTTGATTTTGATTAGATTTTTTTTTCATAATTAGATTTTTTGCATCCAAATAAAATCTTTTTTTTTCGCTCTACAGCATTGCCTTGGCGCTCTCGATAGCGAGATTCCTACTCGAAACTAGGTGTCAGAAGGCTTGATTGTTGAGGCAATTGCAAATCTATTTTTACACCTAAGCTTCCACCCACCTTGGGATTCAAACTGACGACCTTTGGATTGTGAGTTCAACTGCCTACCAGCGACTCCACCGAGACAGGGCCCAGGGAGACGACTCCTACACCTGGACTGAGCTATCGACCTAACCTCTAGGTTAGACCGGGACCAACATTTACCTCTGCGACCGACGGAAGGCGTGATCAGACAAATTTCGTCTCGAAAAATGCCACTGGGACCTTTTGGGATCGAACCCAGGCTGACTGACCAACACCACGGGTCCCGGAAGTCCATCAATAGACTTTCAATTTTTTGACGAGTTACCCACAACTCGAGCCATTCAGTGATATTACACTAACGCAAAAAAGAAAAAAAATCTAAACTCACAGCCAATCAAAAAGCATTCGTTCTCGCTTTATTAGCTTCACTTTCTTGCTGCTGCTCCTCCTCCTCTTCTACAACCAGATTCTTGCCCTTGGTTTCCGGTACCAGGAAGACAATTATCACCACCCCCACGGCGCAGACCGCGCTGGAAATCCAAAGCGTCCCGTGAATTCCGATGGCCTCCAGCAGCAGCGGGTAAGCCTTCATCACGAAGAAGGCAAAAAAGCACAACAGGACCACGGCGATGGTGCTGCCAATGCTGCGGAGCTGGATTTTCGAAAAAAAAGAAGAAGAAAGTCATAAATGATTAGATCACGCGAAGCTAGGCAATGGCTGCCCTTATTACCTTGGGTGGCAAAATCTCCGGCAAGACAAAAAACGGCACGTTGGTGATTCCGAGCGCTGCCGAGTAGATTACTCCAGCCAGGCTAAACACGGGTACCCACGAGTACTGACCGGAATCCGCGTCCGGATCGTAATAGTACGAGTGAAGGCCCAGCATTGTGAGGAAAATACCCACTCCAACGGTGGAAATCAGCAGGAAAAACTAAAAATAGCAAAGGATTTCACCAGAAACCAATTTAAAAGTCAGCTCTGAGCCATCTCCATCCTTTCGACTTGCCTTCCGACCGGCCTTGTCGATGATTGCAAATGAGGTTAGGTTGCCGCAGATGTTGATTAGCGCCAGCAGAATGAGGGCGTACCGGTTGTCGAAGGTTGTGCCCGATTGCTGCAGGATTGTCCCCGCGTACGTCAGGATGGCGAGGATTCCACTGAACTGGTTCAGTGCCATCACGAACACTCCCACGAAGAGGCCCCGGATGGCGTCGGGAGTTTCTGAAAAAAATATTTCATTTTAATGTTAATTGGATGTTTTGTATTTTTGTATTTTTTTTTTGTATTTTTGTATTTTTGTATTTTTGTATTTTTGTATTTTTGTATTTTTGTATTTTTGTATTTTTGTATTTTTGTATTTTTGTATTTTTGTATTTTTGTATTTTTGTATTTTTGTATTTTTGTATTTTTGTATTTTTGTATTTTTGTATTTTTGTATTTTTGTATTTTTGTATTTTTGTATTTTGTATTTTTGTATTTTTGTATTTTTGTATTTTTGTATTTTTGTATTTTTGTATTTTTGTATTTTTGTATTTTTGTATTTTTGTATTTTTGTATTTTTGTATTTTTGTATTTTTGTATTTTGTATTTTTGTATTTTTGTATTTTGTATTTTTGTATTTTGTATTTTTGTATTTTTGTATTTTTGTATTTTTGTATTTTTGTATTTTTGTATTTTTGTATTTTTGTATTTTTGTATTTTTGTATTTTTGTATTTTTGTATTTTTGTATTTTTGTATTTTTGTATTTTTGTATTTTTGTATTTTTGTATTTTTGTATTTTTGTATTTTTGTATTTTGTATTTTTGTATTTTTGTATTTTTGTATTTTTGTATTTTTGTATTTTTGTATTTTTGTATTTTTGTATTTTGTATTTTGTATTTTGTATTTTTGTATTTTTGTATTTTTGTATTTTTGTATTTTTGTATTTTTGTATTTTTGTATTTTTGTATTTTTGTATTTTTGTATTTTTGTATTTTTGTATTTTTGTATTTTTGTATTTTTGTATTTTGTATTTTTGTATTTTGTATTTTTGTATTTTTGTATTTTGTATTTTTGTATTTTTGTATTTTTGTATTTTGTATTTTTGTATTTTTGTATTTTTGTATTTTTGTATTTTTGTATTTTTGTATTTTTGTATTTTTGTATTTTTGTATTTTTGTATTTTTGTATTTTTGTATTTTTGTATTTTTGTATTTTTGTATTTTTGTATTTTTTATTTTTGTATTTTTGTATTTTTGTATTTTTGTATTTTTGTATTTTTGTATTTTTGTATTTTTGTATTTTTGTATTTTTGTATTTTTGTATTTTTGTATTTTTGTATTTTTGTATTTTTGTATTTTTTTTTTGTATTTTTGTATTTTTGTATTTTTGTATTTTTGTATTTTTGTATTTTTGTATTTTTGTATTTTTGTATTTTTGTATTTTTGTATTTTTGTATTTTTGTATTTTTGTATTTTTGTATTTTTGTATTTTTGTATTTTGTATTTTTGTATTTTTGTATTTTTGTATTTTTGTATTTTTGTATTTTTGTATTTTTGTATTTTTGTATTTTTGTATTTTTGTATTTTTGTATTTTTGTATTTTTGTATTTTTGTATTTTTGTATTTTTGTATTTTTGTATTTTTGTATTTTTGTATTTTTGTATTTTTGTATTTTGTATTTTTGTATTTTTGTATTTTTGTATTTTTGTATTTTGTATTTTTGTATTTTTGTATTTTTGTATTTTTGTATTTTTGTATTTTTGTATTTTTGTATTTTTGTATTTTTGTATTTTTGTATTTTTGTATTTTTGTATTTTTGTATTTTTGTATTTTTGTATTTTTGTATTTTTGTATTTTGTATTTTTGTATTCTTGTATTTTTGTATTTTTGTATTTTTGTATTTTTGTATTTTTGTATTTTTGTATTTTTGTATTTTTGTATTTTTGTATTTTTGTATTTTTGTATTTTTGTATTTTTGTATTTTTGTATTTTTGTATTTTTGTATTTTTGTATTTTTGTATTTTTGTATTTTTATATTTTTGTAAAAAGAAGGTGAGGAATAATTTGTTTGTTGGGTTTCCGTAAATAAACAGAAATATAGCAAATTCCAACAGGAAGAGGTCTTGCTAATTTGTATACCATTATCGCCCTTCTAAATTCTACCACATCATTGCTGATAAATTGTGTTGGAACTTGCTAACTCCAGACCCAAATTTGTAATTCACAAATAGAACGCCGTAACCTAACCCGAAAACACTCATTTCAATCTGGTTAACTAATTATCACACAAATTTGAGAGAGAGAGAGAGAGAGAGTGGGAACTCCCTTCGACACACGCAAACACTCAAACACAAACACAACTTTCAACCCTACGTACGGAAATCGGCCAGCGTGATCCCTTGCCGGGTCCGCTCGGCTAGGACAAACGCCTTCAGGGCATCGAACTCGTACTGGAAGGCGAGCGTTTTGCGGGTCGTCCCTCTCCCAGTTCCGGCCCCATCGCTGTCATCGGTCACGTTCCGGTAAAACATGAGCGATTTTTCCGCCTGGTCGACGCGGCCCTTCCGCAGCAGACAGTAGGGCGTTTCGGGCAGGAAGGACACCAGCGCCAGGTAGGCCACTGGCAGGACGAGCATGATGGGCGGGATCCGGTAGTACGGCAGATAGGTTCCGGCCGTGTAGGATGCCAGGACGCCAAAGTTTATGTGCAGGATTGTCAGCGAACCGAGCGCGCCACGGATTCTGGAAGATATAAAATGTTAGGAATGGGTAAAGTCTCAAAAGGTGGAAAATGAAGAGGTGATGTGTGGCGGTTCCGGTAAGCAAAACATAAACAACAAATTGAGGGTGAAATCGGTGGACCCTTTTTCTCGGGGTTCTGGGTTTGGGATTTGTGTGAGCCACAAATGGGTGTGTTACAACGGCAAGGGTTCAATAGGATGCCCTGAATCAGAAGGGAAATCGGGCTAACACCTCATTGTGGTATTGAATAGAAATTTATTGAAAAAGTTGGAAATCGGAAGGTATGAGTAACTTACCACCATAATGATTGTTTGTTTGGTTTAAGTTTTGAATACTGGTAATTTTATCAACAAACGTTGAAAGTTTAACCAAAATCAGAGCACATTGATCACGGGGTTTCTTTTAATGAGGTTGTATTTTTTTGAGAAAATAGCAAGAAAACAATTTAATAAACAGGGATGACATTGGGTCTGGGGAATGAGATTGGGTCATACAAAAATGCAGAAATTTGTATGACCCAATCTCACCCCTGACCGAGCCACGTAGCCCAGTGGTAACGCTTCCGCCAAGTAAGCGGTAGATCGGGGTTAAAATCTTCATGGGTCATGGAGAAAAAAATACTTCACAATCCCACCCCCCAGACTCAATGTCACCCTTGATGACGGTAAATGAAAGTTTGGAACATCCCTTTTCATTTACGTGGTGAACGAAATTCTTTCATCGGGAAAATTAAAGTTATTATCGTTTGAAGTTATTAAACATTTTTCCTATGTGACAAAATGTCGTCATTTTCAATTTTGTATTGCTAAGAATCCACGATGGCATGACTTATGGTGCAAATCATATCAACTCTTATCAGAAATATAGCAGGGAACATTATTCCTGAAGCACGCAAAGTAATTGGATTTAAGGGAAAACAAGTTATTTAGGTTTTATTGGATACAAGGGAAATTTTCTGTAAGAATTGCGCTCCCTTTTTCCCAAAAACCGCAGAGTTTTTGATATAGAAATCATTGTTTTGACAAATTCTGTTTTGAATTTTCAATTATATAATAATTGAAATTACAAGCCACAATTTCAACATTTCAATGAAGAAAAAAATACCATTGGAAAATGCATTATACACACATACAGTTGATATGCAATTGTTAGTTTTCAAAAATGGTATGGTTTGACAAAACAAATATTTTGCATTTTTTTTTGTGTTTTTGTGCATTGCAAAAAAAACGAAGTTAACTTTATAACTGTCGGCCACCATTGCTAGCACCAACCACTAGTGTCTTCCTTTTTATCTGCAAGGACTGGGCTCCTAAGTGTATGAAAGTATGGCACGGAGCGACGGCCGACCAAATACCCACATTTACACAAGGAATTTTAAAGCGCCCACCGCGGGATTCGAACCGGCGACCTCTGGATTGTGAGTCCAGTGCGCGGTCCAATTAATCCACACGGGCGGGACAAGTTCAATACAAAGCGGGACATTGCAAATTCAATAAAATTCTAAAGATTTTGGAAATAACCCTTAACATGCCAAAAATGATTCGAAAGGCAGAATAATGCAATTTAAAGTTGATTCAAGTTGATTGCGCATAAAATTTTTATTGAAAATATGCCCTTTTCCGAATTTTGTTTACCCCTTATATTTCGGGCCGACTTAAAGAAGAGAAAACAACAACATTTAGTCAAATTTGCACCAACCACATCCGAAGTGAAATTATTACAAAGACTTCTTATAATTGACTGTGGATTTTGATAAACTCATCCAACATGACTCAAAAAATGCTTAGAAATGATATGGAAACATGTAATTCACAAAATAGAGGCCAATATAGCGGCGATAAACATTGAGAATGTTTATTTGGCAATGAAACTGGCAATGAACGACTTAAATTTTAATGATTCGGAATTTGACTTTAACCCTCTGCTGCCCAAATTTTTTTTTCGATTTTTTATTTTTCTCGTGTTGAGGAGGTGATTTTGAGCATCATTTGTTCTAGGAAAAACTTTACTTCTCTTGTTTTATGTTTTTCTTGATTTATTTTCAGTATTTTAATTTGCATTTATCTTGTTTAGTTTATCTTTGTTTTTGGTAGTATTTGGCCTGTTCTACCACCATCTATCATTACATTTCCAGAGTTTTTTTTGAAATGTAATGATAAACTATTGTCTTTCATATGTTTATACTGCCCATGTTCGCATAAATGTCCCATATGCAAAAACAGCAAGCTGAGAAAAACGCATTTCAAGTTTGTTCCACACATAAGGCTACGTGTTAAGTTTTCACGAAAAAAACTGGTTTTCCTCTTGATTTCTAGAACAAAGTACTGGATGTTATAGGCTTTTCGGAAAGAGCACACGATTTTGAACCAAACTGCATCAATAACTCAAAAACGATGAAAATGCATATGGGACATTTATGCGATCAGAGGCAGTATAGGACCTAATAAAAAAAACTCTAGATTTTGCCTATCTAATTTTTTCGTGTTTTTCCAGTAACTTTTTCAATTTTTTGCTAGTTTTTCACATTTCTGCTATAAAATGGCACCATGATCATTTAAATTAAAAAAAAAAATGCGTAGAGGCATAGTCTGGGTCACTAAAAAAATTACTGCATACTTCTTTTTACTCAAAATATAAGAAATGTTAGTTAAAAAACAACCAAAGTTGACTCATAACAAATTACATTTTTTTAAACATTGACAAAGTTACATAAAACAAGTAAAACTTCCAACCCATAAATTTTCTAAAATTTTAAGATTTCTTCTTATAAATGCTTTTTATAGATCAAAAATAGGTTGAAAAATTGATTTTTGGCGATTTTTTAAATCGAAGCCCGTCTTGAGGCGGGGTTGGGTTGTAAAGGTTTAAAGTAAGCAAAGTAAATACTAAACATAATAGGGATTTTGTATCCAATGAAAATCGATGCTTTGAGTTATGCTACCATTTGAACTTTTTTTCGTAATTGAATTACGCAACTTTTGTTACCCAAAAAATTAAATTACTTCTCTTGTTTTGAATAATGTAACAAATTACAGAAAATGTTTTTTTAACTCAATTATTCTTAAAACAATTGCATGAAAAAAAAATGCCAGAAATTATTTCCTTTTTTTGGATTGCCGTGTATTACCTTTAATAAAATTTTGAGTATTTTTCGAATATATTTTTTTTTGTCAATTTGGCGAAATTACTTTCGGCGAAATGTCTCACATCCGTATATAAAAACCGAAGACTTAAAATAGTTCATTTACCTAAATGATAATGAATTAGTTTATTTGAATAAAAAAATCATAATGTTAAGCATAGATTTGAAAATTTCGAAATGGTAAGGAACCATACTTAAGTTCACAAAGAGATGCTCAAAGTACCCCAGGGTCCCCAGGAAGTAGTTTTCAACCTACTTTGAAAATTTTAATAATTAGTTAACAATGATCATGAAAGCAATGATGACATTTCCGATGCATGTCTGATTCAAATACTCTCAAAGTGTAATGTGTTCTCAATAAAAAATAATTCGAATCAGAAAACGAACTGCATTATCTACTCAGAACAAAGAAAATGAGTAGCTAAATATCATTTTTAAAGTATTATTAATGCATGATCATTAAATATTGTAAAAGTCGAACAAGTCTTTTAGTCAATTTGGTAATTTTTTTATAATACTTAAAAATTGGTTTTGTTGCCATCAAAAATCTTTATTTAATTTTGAAATAAAATATAGACTAATAACATTTTTTTTTCAAACATGGGACTTTTTTGTACTATGCCTCAAATTTATATATAATTTATTAATGTATCGTAAACTAAGTTACATAATTATTGAATTCTGCATTATTCGAATTAAACATTTAAAGTAACCTTACTGATTTTCAATTTGTCAATTCACACTTTTAAGATAATATTAATAAAAAACGCATTGCCATCATGATCACCCCGATATTTCAAATAACTCTCGATTAAATTTTCAAAAGGCCCTATCTGCATAGGAAACCCATGAGGGATAGGTTGTTTTGAAAATTTAATCTAGAACTCTTTTAACGAAACACTTTGTCAGGCGCTGTTGAAAAAACTTTTCTGGAAATAATTATTGAAAATATATTGAAATCCTATCAGTGTCACCTAGCTTTCCGGTTCCCCAAATTTGCAATCGGTTTTCAGATTATTTCAACTCTCAAGAATATCTTCGAAAGACTGTGCTAAAATATATGTTGATTGAATTGGTCAGAATAGACCACCGTAAAGTGGTATTACTGGGGCAATTTTGCAATGATTTTAAACTTAATGTGGTTATCTGTCATGGATAATGAAAGAATTCAAACATGTATTGCCAATACATAATAAATACCTACTTGAAAAACTTGATGGAGACGCATGATATTTTAGGTAGTCTTATTAACACCATACGTCTCCATAGATAAATCGTCAGCTGTGTGCTGTCTTATGACAACGACCATTTAGTACTTTTCGAGAAAATCGATTTTTAAAGTTTGATAATGAATATTTTCAAAACTATGAATGGAAGAGCCAAACTTTTTGAAGCAATCGGTTCGTATACTATCGCTTAACAAAAGTTCCAAGTTTCAACTAATTTGGTTACACCAGTTAAAAGATACAGTAAATTATGTTATCAAAAATCTGAGAAGCACGTGTCACAAGTGTGTTTCGAAAGTAAAATTGTACTACGTGTCATAAGTGTGCACAGAATTTCCATACAAACTAAAATAGACTTAAATCAATAGTTTAACCGACTTAATCAGTATATTTTCAAAAACAAAAGATTGCATTGCCTTCAGAAAATGTGTATCAACAAAAATTTGTGAAAAACAAGACAATTTTTCCACGTTTTCTAACAACATGTATGACGTGTCACAAGTGTGCACGATCATTTTGATGACAAATTGGTCTATGTCACAAGTGTGTATTGCGATATCCGGGAAACGGAAGCGAGTTTCCAAAATCGGGTTAAAGCAGCTTGTAGTGTTTGTTAAGTATAGCAAAACGTCATCATTAACTCATTTTCTACCAAAATGGTCTATGTCACAAGATAGCACACAACTGACGAAATACTAATCTTTTCCAAAGATAACACCATAGTTTTTTTGTTTTTGCTTGGAAATCCGATGGTACGTTCAGGACATTCTACCGAACTGAAAACATTCAAACACACACGTACACAATATACCACGTACTTCCTATCGGCGATATCGGCCACAAACAGCGGCACAATGGTGAGCAGACCCCCACCGGTAACGCCGGACAGAACCCGGGCCACGTAGATGTAGTACACGTTGTCCCCCGCCCAAATCAGGCTCCACAGGATCTACAATGTAAAAAAAGGAAAAGGATAGCGCAAGAAAACACACATGTTGACAACTTCATCGAAAGAAACACGTGACTTACGAGATGTGGCACGGCCAGCAGCAGGAGTCCAATCTTTTTGCCAAAGTACGTGTGAATTAGGGCAAACAGCACGGTGCCGGTCATGCCGCCGATGCACAGCGAGGACCCAATCCAGGACGCCTGCTCCACCGTGATGGGCCCGGCCGGCAGCGGAGTGTCCTCGGAGCGGAGCAACGGGATGATGGGAGCGGTCCATCCCACCGTGACGCCGTACCCGACCGTTACGAGGTGAACTAGATTTGCGTCAACGGGACGACGACGCCAAAACAAAGGGAGAGCGGAAAATGCAGGTCATTGATTATAAATATAACAAACCGACCGGGCACAGACAAACAGACTAGTTATTCAGAACGTTTTTGATTCAGACTAACACTTTTTATGCATTTGACAGGTTTCAAAAAGTTCAAAATTTCATCACAAGATGACAGTAACAACACCGAGTAAAGATGTCACATCTATTGATCTGTGCTCCGTTGGTGATGCTCTTGAATGAATGACGATGCTGTTGGCGGTGTTTCGTTTACCCGTGCAAATGGATCTAAACTGGTGGCGATATTCGGACGAAAACAAACACGGCTTTTCGTCCATTTTCTCTAGTTAAATGTGATTCCTAAACATTGGCCTCGACGCAATGCGTGGCCAGAACACGGCAAAGTTATTTAAATTCAAATAGTTTCACGGAAATTTCACTATTTTTCTAGCACTGAATATCGCGAAAATCTAATTATCTAACGACATCGCGTTGAATGGTGGTGCGCAGAGCAGCGTGTTTTGAAACAAAAGGTTGCATTCAAGATTGAATGAAATAGTGTGGTTGTGATGGTGATCATTAAATTTGTTTATTGTTGTTGATAGTGATTGATCTGCAGTGATTGATATTTTTACCTCGAGCTTGCGTTAAGAACACTTTAAATTGGAAGGGGAGGTTGTGCAAATCATGATAATTGGCTTGTTGAACCGTAATTCTTACAGTGTTATAATTAATGGTATAAAGTATAATTGCTGGAAATGTAATAAGTAGGCTTAGTGATTTTTCACGCTCAAAAATTGCAAATTTCATGGGGACCCTTATTTTAAAACACCAAATTTCTCGGAAATTTCGCGGAAATTGAAAAATGTTCAAATAACCCTGAAAATTTTATGTTTGAAATACAGAAACATTTTTTTATGCTTCTTTACATTTTTAAGAAACATATTTTTTTTAAGAAACATAAAAAGTTCTCCACTAAATTTGAACGTGAAACAATAAAAAAAACTTTTCCTAATTTCCAAAAAAAAAATCCAAGTTGTTTATTGATGGGCTCAATATACATTTGAAACTAAATGCAGGTCATGCGTTTTCATTTATTGAATTTCTTTTATAATATTCGATTAATATAGCTAAAAAGCTTTCGCTGCTATGCTTCTATTTTGTTTTTTTTTACATTTTAACGAAATTCATATCAAATCTTTTCCAGCCAAAATGATTAAATAACTTACATTTTTACGACATTTTGCTAAATAAAAATATTTTTCAAGGTTTTTTTTTTAAATAAATTAAAAATCAATAGGCAAAAATATTTTAATTCGTAACGAAATCTTAAAAAAAATCAAAATCAGAACAGAAAACAAAAAAAAAAGTGGTACTTTTAACTTCCATGGGAAATATCACCCCAAATAATCAAATATCGTGAAAATTAAACAGGACTCAAAAAACTCTGAAATGTTCTGAAAAGGTGATTTTAAATATCAAAAATACTTATAATTAATCTTGAATAAACCAAGATGGAATCTTGAAAATTCCTTTCAAATAAAATTGAAGTCAAATTGAAACAGCGAATGAAAATATTACAAAATTAAGTTAGTTTCCTAAAAAAAACTTATAAACTTTATTAAAAAATATTCTAAACATCAATGTATTTTCTGAATATTTACCTTTAGTCTAATACAGCGATTCTCAACGGGGGTACCGGGCCTACTTGATTTACATAGCAGGGGGTACCAGCTTAGAAGAAGGTTGAGAATCGCTGGTCTAATAGAATTCATTTTTTCTTTCTATATTCTGATTGCTAGCTCCTCCGGTTAAAGATATATTGACTCAGGGGAAGACGTCTGTTTCTACTGAATATTACTTTTACATGAATGTTTGCTTTTAATTGATTTAAAAAAATAAATCAATTCAATTATAAAAAATCTGTGCAATCTTTTAAAAACTTCTTGCAATATACTTGTTCAGTTAATTTTAACAAGTTTTGGTTGAAAGAGCCAAAATTTGTATAAAAAATACTTTGAGAATAACTGCAATCAAATGTTTGATGATAAAACCTCCTTGTGATAACTTGATGATCCCGAGATTTTTTTTACTTTGATTGATTTTTGTCAACATTATTTAAGTACTCACATCATACACTTCTCAGGATTTGTTGGAACAATTTTATGTTAATGTGTGTTTTGCTAACAATTCTTCAAATTATGCATATCATGCTGAAAACTAACAAAATTTGCATAATAGTCTTTTTAGATGCAATATTAATTAAGTTGTTTTTCTATAGAGATGATTTCAGAGAATTGATAAATTTCACGGGATTTCACGGAAATCTTCAAATTTCACGAATTTCACGCTGTCCGCGAAATCGTGAAAATTCACCAACCCCTGGTAATAAGTTGACTTTGATATGGTATAGCCACAAAATTTAACTCGAAACCATAAAACACTGAGTTAAAAAAAGTTGTTCTTTAAAAAAAAACTCTAGATTTATAAAGCTGGTGACTAAATGGTGGTGATGAAATATTGAAAATGCATTTTTAAATTTAATAGGCAATCAACCACTTAAATTTTACTAAAATGGAGTGGCTGAAGTCGAATTTGATGTTAAATGGAAGAAAATACAAAAAGTATTTTTTTTGTTCATGATTTGATTATCCGAAGTCCCATACAAACATTTGGATAATCGAACTTCGGATAATTGAAGCTTCGGATAAAAGAGTCTGGACTGTTTTTGGTTTCCGACCTTCAACAGTTTCAACTGTTGACTCATGTACGGGATGTTTCAATGAATTTCGCTTGATATTTACTCTTAATTGAAATGATAGCATTTGAATAGTTTTCTGAACGTGATGTTTTTGTTCTGTGGGTGGCTTGGCGTTTGCATGGATTTTTTTTTACAAAAAATATCGATTTCAATCAGAACCGCGATTTTCTAATCCTAACTAGACCCCAAAACAACCCCCTAAAATTTGGGAGCAAGCGGTGCAGAAATGGTTTTTTTTTTATTTTTCAGTCATTTGGAAAAATTATATAATTTTCAAAATGGATAAGCCGAATTGGCTTAAATGTGGGGTGAAGACTCTCAAAACATATATCGTGTGCATGACGAAGCACGATTTTTTTTTTCAATGATATAACCATATGGCCGGATTGTGCCAGAAAACGGCTGTTCTGCATATCGAGCCACCCTATTTAAAGTTTCCCTTTGAAGTGAACCAAATTTGGCCTATCTGAAGTCCTTTCAACTTCTTCTTTTTTTTTGCAGCTTGCTACATAAATTTTAGTTTAAGACTAATAAATTTTGCGTATTACATTGCTAAAGGTAAATGCCCTACTTACACTTATCCGATGAAAAAGTACATGAAAACTTAGTAAAGTTCCCAATTTGCTAAATTTTATTTGGACATATCGAGCCAAACATTTCATTAGGGCACAAAAAAAAGTAAACCTTCGGGATTATTCCCCTATCTCATTCAATAGTACACTCCCAGATTGATGGCAAACAATTTCCTATTGAAAAATCAAAAACACAAAAGGGCACATAACAATGTTCACTCCAAACCAAATAAAAGTTCAAATGTGCCCTTTTATTTTTTGTTATTCTTCCATAGGGTAGGAACCTTTTATGTTATAAAGTGAACTTTTTATACATTCTTAACACTAATTCACTTCAAATCAAAGTTTTGTTTATTTTTCACCAATGATTTCTGCAGAAAAAAAATCGTCGAAATACAATATTTAATAAGGTCCGCGGCTGCTGTTCAGTTCACATTTGAAGAATTTTTATGTTTCACATACCTTATCTACACTATTCAATCACAAAACATCACCAATTATCAAAAGTTTCACTGATTACCTCATTATTTCTAACTAAAAAAAAGGGCCCATAAACTTCATTCAAAACAAAATCCGGTGACAGCGCTTTAGAGCCCTTTTAGTTCTCTTCGAAATTGCATTTAGAAAGGAACAACAGTTTGAAAGTTAAAAGGGCCTAATACAGAGATTTTTCACGAGATCCATCAGTCAAACTTGTTTTTAAAATAGGAATTGAACCAAGTTGTGAACTTTTTGCAAGCGATTTTCTCGAATCGCCGTTTTTGGTTTTGTGCCCTAATGAAATGTTTGGCTCGATATGATAAAATCCAAAAAATATTAAAGTGTTTAACCAGAGGCGACTCGTCCACCTGTTCAACCTGTTCATTGAACAGGTAACTGATTTCAAGCGGATAATTTTTTTATTTAAGTACCACGGTGCTTTTTAAACCAGCAACATACAATAATTGTTTATTACAATTTTTGTTTGACAAAATCAACGCCCTATGTTCAGCAGCGCTGCATGCACCGAAAAAGAATGGGCCCGCCACCCTTTTTTTCCTTTGCGGTGTCAGTTGACGTCTAAGACCGTTTGTGATCCATATCGACTGGCCCGCCACCCTTTACTCTTTACCACTCTTTACAACCCACCAATACTAAAGCGAGCCAGCCTAGCGGGCCACGCGCAAATGCTCGTCGCGTTCAACACCGACCCTTTAAACGTCGGGTAAAAAATCTCCATACAGAAAAAAATCAACACATGTAAAGAGCTTCCTATTCATACGCAGCGGCAGTATCGATGTGTTGGTAAATCAGGTTCAATCTGAGAGCGTGAACTGACAGCATTTTTGGGAGGGAGCGAAATGCCACCCCCAGCCCCAGCAGACTTAGCTCGCTCAGCTCTCCAGGGAGCTGCATGCAAAAGGTAAACAAGCCAGCGCGTTGACAGCACGTTGAGAGCATGAATAAATGAGAGAGCACGAGAGCACCACAGATATTGCTCTATATTTCGCGCACTTTTAGGCATCAAGCTGTTTTGCGCAGACTGGTGGTGGCTTGTTTTAAAACTGGAATGTTCAACTGCGCGCGTTGAACCTCTTCGATCTTCTTGGTTACTAGTGGATTCTTGCTCTACTGGAAAGTGATGTAATGTTAAGTTAAGATAGTGTGATTGAAAGATTGAATTGAAACAATTGAAACAAAAAAGTACCAATAGATTCAACCATGATCGTTATTTTATTTTTCGGATGGTTCTATTTAAAGCAGATGCAGTCCTAAAAAAGTTTAAGATTTAAATGCTCCAAAAACGACTGTGTTTATTCAGACTGTAGTCCCGGTTCACTCTAGTTGAGTATATTATTATCATATATTGTTGCATGAATTTGTTCTAAAAACATTTTTTTGTTATAGTTTTGTTTTTAACATCAAAAGCCCTTCAATTCAATTCTCTAAAAATTTGACAATGGATCAAAAGCGATACGACCTAGTTCTAAAAAGTATAGAGTAAAATGTCAATTTAATTTTTTAACAGTAACCAAGTTAGCTCAATATTAGTTGGGCTTAAAAAAGCCCAACAAACAGTTTTCTTTTGTTAAGAATGTGGTATTTTCTCTAACATCCTGATGAATAGTTTTAAAATTCAGTATAATATTCAATAACTTCCCTTGAATTTCGATAAGGATGGTAGAGCGTTTGCTCTATTTTTCCACATTCCCCACGCTAATGATTAAGGCTTAAAAATACATTTTAACGAGATAAAAAAAAGTCTTAATCATAATTTTAATTAATTAATTGCATAAACAGAAAATTATAATAGTATAAAAGAGCAATTCCAGCCCAAAACAGGAATTTTTTAGGTACTTTTTTCTCGACCCTCTCCGATTTCAATGAAACTTTGTAGACATGTATATTTTTGTATATGGAGCCAGTAACACTGATAATGACATTTGAGAAGGGCAGTGTTTTCAATATTTTGTATTTCGTAATTTAAATATTGTTGTATTCGAAGCTGCATCGCAAATCGTATCAAACTTGTAGAAATTTGACGGGCTTTCCGAAATACACTGAAAGAAAACACTCCACTTTTATGAGATTTTTGTTTTTGTTTGTTAAATTTGAGCACGATTTTCGCTCAATGTGAAAATAGCCTAAGATGTTACAAAGACACGATATGCGACGAAATATAAATTACTGAAACTGTTTTTTGAAAAGTGCGTCGTCAAATTTCAATGAATCGATTTCCAGACAATTTTACATTGATCATTGTCTTAAGTCCATCCTTGTGAAGTTGGTTTTAAAATGTTGAAAAATGAAGTTTTTGGCAATTTCTATATGATGGACTTGATTTTCAATTTTTAGCCTTCCACATTTCAATTGGATGTATGGGCTTACAGATATAAGCTAATTTATTATCCAGGTTTCATTACTACACTGAAAAAATATTATGTTTTCAGTTATGAGCAATGTAATTAGCTTATATCTGCAAGCCCATACATCCAATTGAAATGTGGTCAAAGACAAACTTATGGGAAATTGGACGGGCTTTTCGGTAAAAATATTTTCGAAACTAAAAAATCAAGTCCGTCATATAGAAATTGCCAAAAACCATCAAAAAACTCATTTTTTCAGCATTTTTATTTTTAAAACCGCTGTAACTTCACAAGGATTGGACTTAGGACAATGATCAATATGGAGACTTTTATGTAAAATTGTCTGGAGAATCGATTCCCGTATTCAGATTTTGAAAATTTTGACGCTTAGAGCACTTTTCAAAAAAACAGTTTCAGTAAATGATTTTTGTATTTTTTTAGGTCAGTTGCTCCATCCTGCATTTTTCGTGGGTCTTTTTGTAACATCTTAGGCTATTTTCACAAAAATTTTGAGCGAAAAAAAAATCGTGGGCTCACCTTCAAATTTAACTTTTAAACTTAAAAGCCAAAAAATCTCATAAAAGTGGAGTGTTTTTTTCTTTCAGTGTATTTTTTCGGAAAGCCCGTCAAATTTCCTACAAGTTTGTCTTTGACCACTTTTTGATACGTTGCAACGGTTTCGAGATACAGCAATATTTAAATTACGAAATCAAAAATATTGAAAACACGTACGCCCTTCTCAAATGTCATTATCAAGTGTTACTGGCTCCATATACACAAAAATGGCTTATATATGCCTAGGATAACATGTCTACAAAGTTTCATTGAAATTGGAGAGGGCCGGGTACAACCGATTCACTATTTGACATGGAATTGCTCAAAAATAATAAAACGTAAAAATAAAAGCCATTGGAAAGAAAAAAGCTTTAAAAACATTTTTTAACATTGAACAGGTACTTCATTCGGGCACGAGTCGCCTCTGTGTTTAACCAAAAATGCTTCAAACACAGGTCAACAAATTGTCCGTAAACCTCAACTATCTTCAATGTTTGTTGAATTGATATGATAAAGTTTGCATGTGATTTCGTCAGGTGGGCAATTTTAAGTGACTTCAAATAATATTGAACTTCTGATAACTTTGTTCATTTAGTTTAAATAAAAGTAGTACTGTAAACCGGGGTGACTTTGATAGGATTTCAATTTGTTTTTGGAATATTTTAGAAAAGGTAAGGTTTTTCTCAAGATTTTTATTTTCAAAACATGTAATTTAAATTTCGGGGTGACTTTGATAGTAATAGTTTTTCTTGTTAAAATCATATTTAAGATGCTCAAACTTTATTTGTACGTTTAATGTACCATCACTAAAGTAGCTGATATTTTTTTTTAGAAAAAAAATCAATGTTTATATTTAGTTAACTAAGTTTACAAGCTTTTTAACAAAATACATATAAATTTTAGGTAAAATTGTTAAAAGGTCGGAAATTTGCCTGAAATTTGTTAAAACTAGTTTTGTATATAATATTATCGATTTATATTGCATCATATACTGAAATCGAAGCACGAATCACATGTTTCCACATTTTACATGAAGTTTTTTAAACTGAAATAGCCTATTACTTTGGAGATTTTTTTAAAATTGTGTTTCAAAAACACATATTATTTATTATTTACAAACTTATTGAACCATCTCCTAGTGGAAAATTGTCCAAAGAATCCGAAAATTCGTTCCGTTTTTCGATTCAAAATCATGTTCACAAATCACTTTGAGAAGTTTAGAATAGTGGCATTCATCAACATTTTCTTAACTATAGTTAAATAACTTTTTAAACTTTTCAAAATTTTATGAAAAGTTCTTTTTGAGGTACTTTGAAAACTTCTCTACCACGGTCAGTATGATTCTAAACCATTCCGTACGTATTTGGATTGTACTCTTCATTTTGCGCAAACCTATCAAAGTCACCCAGGTTTACGGTAATCTATGTACAACTTAACTCTCGGGTGAGTTTTCAAAAAGCCTTAAGAGCCACCCTGACCTCCGACATTAATATTCGTTTATCTCCAAATTGTAACAACATTTAATTTACTTTCAGTTTGGGGCACTTGAAAGACGTTTAGATGAACAATCTTGAGCATTTTTGAATTTGGTTTTTCGTTAATATGTCGAATACCGAGGCAAAAAAGGCCTTGTTTACCATGAGCTCTTACGTCTTTTTGAAAACTTATTCGAGAACTGTAGTATTTCAAACATTTTTTTTTTATTTTCAGCAATAATTCCGTAGCTAATATTATCAAAACTTATGTTCCTTGACTTTGGCAGAGATAATTTGTATTAATGTTGTTTGGCAATTAGGCTTCATCCATAAAGTACGTCACGCTAAAATAATCCAAAATTTACCCATCAGAAAAAATGCACACAAACAATAATCGCAGCGTCATACCTAACGATCAACAATGATATAGAAAGGATATCAACCAACACTTACCACCAGTACACTCGCAGAGAAAAAATGAAAAATGCAAATGTCACAGCAAAAAGTGTACTTACCAGCTATTACAGCACCAAACTGTTTCAGGTACTTTTTGGAAAGAAACTCCAACATTGTGTAGAATTCCAATCACAGATTCACAAAGCAATCAAATCACTCGAACATCACACTCCTTCCATCGCTAGAGATGCTGGATAAACTGAACTAGAATTACCATGCCACACTTCTTCGCACTGTTTACGATTCGCAAAGAGAAGACAGACACTACAAGAGATTTGTGGGACTCTGTGATAAGATAGCACGGTTCCAAACGAGGGCGTTATAAAAATGACTTACATTTATTAACGTAATAAATTTTATACATAAAAATTAAAGCTTAAGAACGACTTACGAACTAGCATTTGAACTTGTCATGCGCGTAGTGTTTTCATTGTTTTGCGGTATATTTTTTTACACGAAAAAAAAAGTTTCTGGTTACTTTTTTTGTATTTTTCTGGTTGTGTGTTTGTGTATTTTTTGTGTACTGTATTGTATTGTATGTTTTTTGTTACATATGACTCGACTGGTATAGCACACAAACTTTCTAAACATCTATAGAGGTTCGCTTTGGTACGGGTTTCTTCTCGGAATCGAGCGCTTCCGTGATTTCCTCGAAGCTTTTCCCCTTGGTCTCTGGCACGTAGAATATCACAAAGGTGGCGGCCGCGACGCAGCAGCACGAGAAGAACCACATGACGGAGTAGAGGCCGAACCGCTCGACGACCGTGGGGAAGAAGTTGACGACCAGAAACGCGACGGTGTGGAACTCGAGCAGGCACCAGGTCACGACGAAGCCGCGCACCCTCGGCTCCAGGATCTCCGGCATGATGATGAACGGCACGATGCCGATGCCGATGGCCGTGATGAACACGAGGCCGGACAGGGTCGTCACCGGGATCCACTTGAAGAAGCTAAGGTCGACGCCGACCACGTTCAGGAATGTGTAGGTGCCCATAATGGCGGCACAGATGGCACAGCCCAGCGAGGACACAACGAGCAGCACCTTGCGGCCCACCTTGTCCACCGTCATCGAGGACGCGTACGAGCCGAGCAGCTGGATGGCGGCCACGATCATGGCACAGGTTGCGGGCGGCAAGTCCGAACCGGACTCGCGGAAAATGCTATCGGTGTAGGTGATGAGCGGGACCGATCCGGACATCGGATGGAACATCATCACTATGACACAAATTAAAATGCCTTTCAGGGTTGGTTTGTTCACTGTGGAAGGAGTAAAAAAAGAAAAGATGTCACACCCTGCCCTCTAATTGCAACAGCGCGCAGCATACTTACACAAATCTTTAATATGTAATTGCACACGCCGTCCCGAGTCCGGGTTGGGGGGCGGAACGTTGCCGTGCATCTCTTTGAACCGGGCAACTTCCGAAATAAACTTGGACGACTCGTTGTCGGCTTCACCGCGGTAGAACCGCAGGGACCTTATCGCTCTCTGTGAAATGAAAGAAAGAAAAAGAAGAGGCATTTAAAAACGCGAAATCCATTAATTTTAATTGCCCCCATCGGAAACATCAAGTGGCGGTTGGGGATTTTGACTTTTGAAGTGTGCGTCTCTCTCTCTTGGTACTAACCTACGGTCTTTCTTTTTGAATTACGAAGGAATGCTGCTTTATGGCAATTGACAATTTTATGATAAGCGGGAATTTGCGCGATGCAAAACCTAGAGAGATGACCTGTCCCAAAAATAAATAAACAATTCGTCGTAATTTCTACAAAACATTCCCTATTTAATCTGAGCCTTGTTTTGATAAGTGAAAGGTTATCATAATGCGCAGCAATAGTCAAGTCCAACAATATTTACAAACTAAAAAGCCATTGAACTAGACTCCGTTAATACTCACATCTTTCTTTTCCTTGGTAAACAGATATTGCGGAGATTCTGGCAGGAACATACACCCAACAGAGAATAAAATGCAAAACGCCAGCGCGATGTAAGTAACCGTAAAATAATCTAAATAGTAACATAGGATAAAACCTAACAATATGCCAATATTGCAAGTGATGGATAAAATGGCCCCCAAAGTTCCACGGATCCTGCAAAAAGAAAAAGCAAAAAAAAAAATTCGAATCAGCAAAACAAAACAACAGAAAGCGCCAGAACTCTTACCTATCCTCCGAGATTTCCGACACAAAGAGTGGGATGACGGAGAAGGTGCCTCCGCCGGCGAAGCCTCCCAGAATCCTGAACGTGTAGATCATCGTCAGGTCCGAGGCAAACAGCACCACGACCCAGCTAGCCTGTAAAAGGAAAAGCAAAAAAAATGATCAAAATAAAAGTCCGGAATATCTCTTTGTCAGTTCTGCCAAAAGTTTGAGGATATTTAAGAAAAATATAGCATGAATAAAAATACCCTAGCGTTCGAGTTTTAACAACGTAAAAAATAAATGAATTGTTCGAGCCAATCTTCAAATCATCTAAATCATTAAATGAGCAATTCCAGCTCAAATCAGGGAATTTTCTTGTACTTTTGTAATAAAAATTTATAATTATCCCGGGCAGACGGTAATAACAAAATTAATAATATTTCAATAACAAATCCTGTTAAAATAACAAAAAGTGTTATTATTTTATCCTGAAGTTCAACTTCAAGAAGAAAAAATAATAACAGTTTCTGATAAAATAACAAAATTTGGTATTGAAGTGATATTATATTGAAAATGTTTAATAACACGCTAATAAGAGGAAATGTTATACATTTCAAAAACTCTCCTAATAACAAAATTTGTTATTCGTTCGGTATACTGACTTAGAAATAAAATTACCTTAAATCGCACAAATGGAAAAGTTTCTAAGTGTCCATAACACAATCTGTTATTATTTTTTCTTTTGTTAAATATGTTTAGATCTTTGGGATAATTTTGTCCAATTTCGTCGGGGTCATTATTCTGGCCATGAAATGGGGTCCTTAAGCTAAAATTATTCTAAAAAGTTGAAATTTTGGAAGTTGATTTTTTTAAATATTTGATATACCCCCTAAGGGACTTTGCTAAAATTGGCTAGAACTATGGGATAATTTTGACCAATTTCGTCGGGGTCATTATTTTGGCCATGAAATGGGGTCCTTAAGCTAAAATTATTCTAAAAAGTTGAAATTTTTAAAGTTGATTTTTTTAATTATTTAATATACCCCCTAAGGGACTTTGTTAAAATTGGCTAGAACTATGGGATAATTTTGACCAATTTCGTTGGGGTCATTATTTTGGCCATGAAATGGGGTCCTTAAGAGGCAGTATTTGTAAATATTGCTCGGTTTGTTCTAGAGGTCGTATCGAGGTGCTCCGATTTGGATGAAACTTTCAGCGTTTGTTTGTCTATACATGAGATGAACTCATGCCAAATATGATCCCTCTACGACAAAGGGAAGTGGGGTAAAACGGGCTTTGAAGTTTGAGGTCCAAAACCTAAAAACTTAAAATTGCTCGCATTTCCGCTCAATAGATGCATTCGAAAGGTCTTTCGAAGCACTTCAAAATGTGCCATAGACATCCAGGATTGGTTCGACTTTTTCTCTTAGCTTTTGCAAATTACTGTCAAAAATGGATTTTTTTAAAACCTTAATATCTTTTTGCAACAGCCTCCAACACCCATACTCCCATAGGTCAAAAGATAGGAAATTATATGGACTATAAACCTACGTTGTTAACTTTTTGGCCAATCGCAGTTTTTCTCATAGTTTTTCGATTTTTCTAGAACAAACATTTTACTACGTTAGTTTTTGCCCTGTAGGCCGCCATAGCGGCACTTTTTGGTCTCAAATTTGTCATATTCGGAATCCTCGGACAATTTCACGTAAGTTAGAAGTATTGGAGTTGTAAATTTGATTTAATAAATAATTAAATAAAACATTTTTGAAAAAAGAAATAGATCTCATTTACTCTGTGATCAATACGTCAAATGCTGTATCAAGTAGGCGAAAACCTGTTCTACCCCTAATCCAACAAATTGTTAAAAAATATTTTAATTCATTCTAAATGGCAATTTGTCCAATCAAATTTACAACTCCAATACTTCTAACTTACGTGAAATTGTCCGAGGATTCCGAATATGACAAATTTGAGACCAAAAAGTGCCGCTATGGCGGCCTACAGGGCAAAAACTAACGTGGTAAAATGTTTGTTCTAGAAAAATCGAAAAACTATGAGAAAAACTGCGATTGGCCAAAAAGTTAACAACGTAGGTTTATAGTCCATATAATTTCCTATCTTTTGACCTATGGGAGTATGGGTGTTGGAGGCTGTTGCAAAAAGATATTAAGGTTTTAAAAAAATCCATTTTTGACAGTAATTTGCAAAAGCTAAGAGAAAAAGTCGAACCAATCCTGGATGTCTATGGCACATTTTGAAGTGCTTCGAAAGACCTTTCGAATGCATCTAAGAGAGTTGGAATTGATGAAGTTTTGCGGAAATGCGAGCAATTTTAAGTTTTTTTAGGTTTTTTGGACCTCAAACTTCAAAGCCCGTTTTACCCCACTTCCCTTTGTCGTAGAGGGCTCATATTTGGCATGAGTTCATCTCATGTATAGACAAACAAACGCTGAAAGTTTCATCCAAATCGGAGCACCTCGATACGACCTGTTACACATTGGTGAAAAACTCGCTCTTAAGCTAAAATTATTCTAAAAAGTTGAAATTTTGAAAGTTGATTTTTTTAATTAATTGATATACCCCCTAAGGGACTTTGTTAAAATTGGCTAGAACTATGGGATAATTTTGACCAATTTTGTCGGGATCATTATTTAGGTCATGAAATGGGGTCCCTAAGCTAAAATTATTCTGAAAAGTTGAAATTTTGAAATTTGATTTTTTTAATTATTTGATATACCTTCTAAAGGAATAGTTTAAAATGGTTAGAACTATGGGATAATTTTGACCAATTTCGTCGGGGTCATTATTTTGGCTATGAAATGGGGTCCTTAAGCTCTTTTTTTTAATTTTGTTATATTCCCTAACGGAATTTATTTATTTATTGAGAATTTTTGAAGTGTGAATAACAAAAACTGTTATTTCTTTCACAGAGCCAGGAAGTCGGAGCTGACGTTGAAATTCTAGCTGGAGTGAGACCTCGGAGACTGCATTGGATTCATCTAATTTTCAGCAACTTTTACTTGGAGTCGGAATCTGTGAAGTCGGGTATTTTTGGAGAGCTGAAGTCGTCGTTGACGACATATCCTGCATCCAGAGTCGGTGTTTTCTTCAAAGTATGGATTCAAAGTCGCTTGGAGGTACCCGACTCTGCAGCCCTGACTAGTACAGAGGAGTTATGGCAACTGCAGGTTTATTTGCAAATTACAAATAAACCAAAACAATAACTTTTTTTGTTATGGAGACATACCAGTTCAATAACATTTTTTGTTATTATGCTGCTCCACCTCTCCGCACAAAATAACAAATCTTGTTATTCCTTCATGATTCCTTCTGTGTTATTGGTTTGTTATTGCAATAACAACATAATAACAGTTTAAGTTATTCTTCGAACAAATCTTTGTTATTGATTTTTGTTATTTTAACAACTAATCCGATCATCTCAATAACATATTTCGATCTTCTCACAATATCAAAAACTGACCTTCCCAAGTTATTTCCGTCTGCTCGGGATATTGAATGTTTGGCCATTCTGAAGGTTTTTTTCGAAAAGATCGGAAAATTTCACGAATGTTTCATGTTTTAACATTGAAAATCGAACCATTATTTCGATGCCTATGTGCTCTCTTGTACTAAGCTCGCTGGTTTTCCTATCTAGTTAGCATAAGAGAGCACAGAGGCATCGATTTGCTTAAATATCGACATTAAAAATGGAGTAAATAAAACTTAAAAAAAAATTTTGCTGTATCTCAGCAAACAGCAGTTCAATCCTGAATGTCTCTGAGACAATTTTATAGCAAATTTTCTGAACCCAAAAAAAAATAATGTCAGGAATGGACAATCATGGACACTATTTTAAAAATTCTAAAAACTTGAATTTTTCGGAACAATTTTAAATTGGAATGGCAATATTTTGAAAACGGTGCACTTAATCAAAAAATTTCTGAAGTACTTTTCGATTGTTAATTCGACTTTACATAAAAATGAGGTCAACAAATTTTAAGAACAGGATTGGATTTATTTTCACAAAAATCACTATTTAAAAAAAAATCATAACTCGTCGGCAACTCGTCCATACTTCTGAAAGGCTTACCCGGGCAGACGGCAATAACAAAATCAATAATATTTCAATAACAAATCCTGTTAAAATAACAAAAAGTGTTATTATTTTATCATGAAGTTCAACATAAAGAAGAACAAATAATAACAGTTTCTGATAAAATAACAAAATTTGGTATTGAAGTGATATTATATTGAAAATGTTTAATAACACGCTAATAAGAGGAAATGTTATACATTTCAAAAAATCTCCTAATAACAAAATTTGTTATTCGTTCGGTATACTGACTTAGGAATAAAATTACCATAAATCGCACAAATGGAAAAGTTTCTAAGTGTCCATAACACAATCTGTTATTATTTTTTCTTTTGTTAAATATGTTTAAATCTTTGGGATAATTTTGTCCAATTTCGTCGGGGTCATTATCTTGGCCATGAAATGGGGTCCTTAAGCTAAAATTATTTTAAAAAGTTGAAATTTTGGAAGCTGATTTTTTTTAATTATTTGATATACCCCCTAAGGCAGCGAATCTCAACCTTCTTCTAGGCCGGTACCCCCTGCCATGTAAATCAAGTAGGCCCGGTACCCGCATTGAGAATAGCTGCCCTAAGGGATTTTACTAAAATTGGCTAGAACTATGAAATAATTTTGACCAATTTCATCGGGGTAATTTATTTCACCATGAAATGGGGTTTCAAGCTAAAATTAATCCGATAAAATTAACTTTTGAGAGTTAATTTTTTTTAAATTTTGTTATATTCCCTAACGGAATTGATTTATTTATTGAGAATTTTCGAAGAGTGAATAACAAAAACTGTTATTATTTTCACAGAGCCGGGAAGTCGGAGCTGACGTTGAAGTTCGAGCTGGAGTGAGACCTCGGAGACTGCATCGGATTCAGCAAATTTTCAGCAACTTTTACTTGGAGTCGGAATCTGTGAAGTCAGGTATTTTTGGAGAGCTGAAGTCGTCGTTGACGTCATATCCTGCATCCAGAGTCGGAGTTGTCTTCAAGTATGGATTCAAAGTCGCTTGGAGGTACCCAACTCTGCAGCCCTGACTAGTACAGAGGAGTTATGGCAACTGCAGGTTTATTTGCAAATTACAAATAAACCAAAACAATAACTTTTTTGTTATGGAGACATACCAGTTCAATAACATTTTTTGTTATTATGCTGCTCCACCTCTCCGCACAAAATAACAAATCTTGTTATTCCTTCATGATTCCTTCTGTGTTATTGGTTTGTTATTGCAATAACAACATAATAACAGTTTAAGTTATTCTTCGAACAAATCTTTGTTATTGATTTTTGTTATTTTAACAACTAATCCGATCATCCCAATAACATATTTCGATCTTCTCACAATATCAAAAATTGACCTTCCCAAGTTATTTCCGTCTGCTCGGGTAAATGATGCGGGTTTTTGTCCCATAAAACATATAGGCCGTTGCAATTTTTTTTCAAGGTTATGTAAGCCCCCTGCTCCCAAAAATAGGTTCCAAAAATCAGGAAGCAATTTTTTTTTCATAAAACTGAAAAATTTCAATGCTAATACAGGTCTGATCAACTCAAAACAATCTAAAACGCATTTTTCTGAAATGAGAAGCTTGTTTGGGTTTGTTTAAAAATATTTTGAACTTTTATGAAATTACAATGTACAGCACAACAAATACTGTTATTTCTCGCAAAAAAAAATGCATTTTGGATTTTAATGCATTTTAAAACATTTTTTTTTAATTCAACTTTTGATACCGTAGTCTGTAATTTCAATTTTTTGCTTTTTTATTTTATTTTTAAGGTAACTTAAAAAATATCGCATTTTTTGCAGTTTTGAACAACAATGCCTATGTTTTCACATTTTTTGAAAAAAAAAGATTTTCAAAGCGCTGGGAACTTTTTCTATATTTTGCTATTTTCATGTTATTTGATGCGATCTTTAGTTCGTCAGCTGTGTGCTATCTTGGGACATAGACCATTTTGGTCGAAAATGAGTTAATGATAACGTTTTGCTATACTTAACAAACACTACAAGATGCTTTAACCCGATTTTGGGAACTCGCTTCCGTTTCCCGGATATCGCAATACACACTTGTGACATAGACCAATTTATCATCAAAATGATCGTGCACACTTGTGACACGTCATACATGTTGTTGGAAAATGTGGAAAATTTGTCTTGTTTTTCACAAATTTATGTTGATACACACTTTCTAAAAGCAATGCAATCTTTTGATTTTGAAAATATACTGATTAAGTCGGTTAAACTATTGATTTGAGCTTATTTTAGTTTGTTTGGGAATTCTGTGCACACTTGTGACACGTAGTACATTTTTACTTTCGAAACACACTTGTGACACGTGCTTTTCAGATTTTTGATTACATAATTTACTGTAAATTTTGACTGGTGTAACCAAATCAGTTGAAACTTGGAGCGTTTGTTAAGTGATAGTATACGAACCGATTGCTTCAAAAGGTTTGGCTATACCATTCATAGTTTTGAAAATATTTATCATCAAACTTTTAAAATCGATTTTCTCGAATAGTACTTAATGGTCGTTGTCACAAGATAGCACACAGCTGACAAGTTGCTTAATATACAAAAAGCCACAAATTTTTTTTTGATGTTTTTTTTTTCAAAATGAAAAAACGAAAAAAAACAAAAAAAAGCTCACTCTAAAACTTATGTTGAATCTAAATTTAAACATTTTTTTTTTATAAAAAAAGATCAAAACAATCTGACTATTAGCTCCCAACAAATGAAAAGACGAGGGCTAATTGGTCAACACCCAAGAAATTTAATTTGTTCCGTTTTTTTAATCTTTGTAAGGCCTTATCTCTTATCTAAAGTATTTCAAAAACTGGGCAACGTTGGGCACTTTTTTTTAATACTGATTTTTTTTTCAAAAGAATCATTTGAAATGGCTAACACGAGAACAATGCATTTTATTAAAAAAGAATTGAGTTTTTTGTATTAAAAATTCAATTTTTACTCACAAAAAGAAGTGAAAATTGTTTTGACCATTTTTCTATTAAAAAATACAAAAGAAAAAAAAATGTTTTTTAAACCAGTTTTTGGGAGTGTATGAATTAAAGTGAATTTAAAAACATCAAAAAATATCCCGTGTGTCATTTTTTTGTCTAGATAGATAACGTCTAGGTAGATAACGCCAAGGACTGTTGAATAAATTATGCACTAAAAAATTGCTTATATTGAACTCACTTTTCAGAACTAAAAGTATTTTATATATTTTATAATATGTTTAAGGCATACAGATAAGGCATTTTCAGCGCCAGATTCAGGTAGCTATGAAAAAAGAATGGTTTTTAAATTTTAAAAAAATTTGTAATCGAAAATTCATTAGAAATTTGTCATGTGATAAACATTAAATGGCAAAAAAAAAATTTACAGTTTTAAAAGGAAAAAGCAACTCTTAAAAATATATAATTTCGAAAAGATGTTGGAATCTCCTGCAAAAATTGTGTTGATTCGACAACAATTACTTGTAGTTGGGTAATTCTCCGCCAACTCAAACAGCAAAACTTTTTTTTCGTAAAATCGCGATAACTCGTGATGTTTATAAGCAAACCCCTTATGTCTATATATCAAAATTTTTGTAATTGTCTGCTCTACAACTTTGTAGAACATTATTATACTCTAAAAAATAACCCTGCAAAGTTAGAAAAAATACGAAATTTTAAAATGAAAATTTTTGTTCTAAATGAAAAAATGACCCGTCTGGGTCAATGTAGATTCGAAAAGTACATAAAATTTCCCATAAAATGACATGTTCCAAAATTTTTTACAGTCGAGTAACGGAAAATGGGAGAATTTTTAAAACTTTTTTAGTGTTTTTTTCGATGAAAAATACGTTTTTTCAGAATTCTGAGTACGCCATCAAATCGGGCGTCTAATTTTACATAAAAGTCGCTTCAACACCAAATTTCTATCTCATCACCGTTTCAGGCTGCAAATTATTGGAAAACACCTCTTTTTCACATGTTCAAAAATGGAAGGGGTCGTACCGCCCCTCCGTCACGAGATATCAAAAAACGGACCTCGGATTCGTGATCAGGGACAAAAGTTACCCCTTAGGACAAAGTTTCACGCAAATCGAAGAGGGGTCGGGGCAACTTTTCCCGATTTCGTGTGAGTTGGTAGAGAATTACCCAGTTGAGATAAAACATTAAAAAAGTTAGAAATGTGAAATATGAATTTTCGCAGTGTTCCTAAATATGCCTTTTGTGAAATTCTCTATTTTTTTTTAGTAAATATATGGTCCATTATAAAATGGTTCAAAACACTATTTTTGATAGTTTCATAGCAATACTTGATTTAAACATTCCGAAATTATTTTAGTTGAAAAGAGCAGACAATTACACAAATCATTTCTACTTCCTATTGAAAAAAAAAATACAAAATAGAAAATCTCGGTAAAAGTGGCAAAATTCTAGGGCATGTCTACTGTTTAGTTTTAATCTGGTAATCTGGTCTATTTTAAACCTTCTAAACCGACGTCGTCGTGCTATCATGTCGCACCCGCCATTTTGACGTTCCGAGAAAAACGCGTTTTAATGTTTGACCTTGAATAAACAAAAACGAAAGCATGCAATGTAAACAATAACAAACAAGTTTTGTTTGGCTGACCATTCTGTGCATTGTCCCGAAGTTTGGTTGAAGTTGGTTGCTGGAGTCCCGAGTTATAATTACAAATATTTATGGTAGTCTAGCTTTTACGTGCGTCAAACGCATCCTGACCCTTTGGCAATTGTCGCACTTACATCAATTTTCAGGGAGTGACAAGATAGCACGACAAGATTAAAACTACTTTCATATGAAAAGTGACAAAAATTTTCGGAGCTTTTATGGTTTTCATTGAATATCTTAGGATTGAAATCGAATTTTGGGGATCTGTGAAGGTCAAAAGATGTGGCATTGTGAGCTGCACAAAATGGCGTTCTTAACTCAATTTGGCCCGAAATGCACGTACGACAAGTTAGCACGACGGCGACGAAACAATAAAAAATAGTTGTTTTCCAGACTTTTACAGTCATATTGCGATTTGGAACTGATAACTAATTTAGTAAAATAATAGTCTAGACTCTCGAGAGATTATTAAATAGTCTAGATCTAGATTATTAAAATGGCCCTAAATGTTGACAAAACATTGTTGATAAGCCATGTTTATAATATCTCAAATAATTGGGTTCATCTTTCCAATGTGTCCTGCTTATTACAATTTGGCTGAAACAATCTATTTGGGTAAATTTTAAATCAAAGATGTTTGGACTATAGCGAGTCGGTCTAAGAACCGTAAATGTAAATTTATAGTTAATTTAAAAAAAAATGGAATTGATCAGAGCCTGTCCTTTGACAGCACATTTTGATAACTTTCTCCGTAATTTGAACAAACACACAAATTCAAACCCCAAACTCACCAGCTGCGTCACCCCGATGAGCATGAGGGCGGCCTTGCGGCCGACGATTTCCGCGACCCATCCGCAGATCAGCACGGCCAGCACGCAGCCCACCGTGCCGATCGAGCCGATCCAGCCGGCCTCGGACCGGGTGATGACGCCGGAGCTGAGCGGCGTGTCAGCGGACAGCAGCAGCTCCAAGTTCGGCGACAGCCACCCGATGGACAGCCCGTAGATCAGTGTGGACAAGTTTGCTGGAAGAGGGAGGGAGAAGAAGAAGTTGTTAATCATCATCATTTGTGTTGTTTTGCTGAAAGGGGGCACCACGTGGACTTCGTTGAAAACGAGATTGGCTTTTGAACAAGAGAGCAAAATGGGGTTGTTACGTGGTTGCGCTGACGTCAACGAGAAAGAGAGAGCTTTAAGGTTAGGATTATTTAATATTATTTAATCGAAACTGTGACAAGAAAGCTTGACAGAAAAAAACTGCCGGTTGGTAACCGCCGACAGGCAAGATGAAATTTATTAGAATAGGTTAGGATGAGCGCGTTCACCCCGAGCATTCTTATCATCAACTTTGATGGCGGCACTGCTTTTGAAAACATGTGTTGAACCACTGATCTGGCGGTGTTCTAAAGTGCTATCAACTTGGAAGCTGGTCAACTTTGATTAAATTAATATTATTATGAATTTAAAAGAAAGACCACCGGCTAAGATGAAAGGTTTTCAATAAGAAATAAACCACGTATGCTTTTTCAAAATGTTAAATTTACAAAGGAAACCTTAATCTTCAGTTTCAATTCAAATTGAAAATAACTTCATCAATAAAGAAATATTTCATTAAAAATAATGCAAAAAATGTTTGTGCACAGATGTTCAAAGTACTTCATGAATATTTCACTTAAAAAATATTTAATTTACTTTAAAAAGTCTTTTAACAGGCAAATCTGTATCACAAAACATCCTCAGGTCTTATAATTGTCGCCATGAAAAATGGCTGTCCATTTTTGCGAGATATCCAAAATATAATTTAAGCAAGGTTTAGTTTAACTTTTTCCACGTTTCTTATTTTATTTTCTACGTGATTTCATGAAAGACATCAAAATTGAGCATTTTTGATAGAATTTTTGGATTACAAAACTACAGGGATTTTTTTTAAGCATTAAAAAAAACGTGATTTATTACCTAATTTCTAAAAAAATAAACCAAAGACTAATTTTTTAAGAATTTAATTTTTTGAAACTTTAAATTTTGTGTTTTTTACAAAATAATATTATTATCAACCAGAATTTGAAATCAAAAATTACTTATTTTTTCTTATAAATCACATCTTTTGTTTTAATTAAAGACATTTTGAGGTTGCATCTTTTTTCGATCGATAATTTTCAATATATTTCATGAAGGAAAAGCTGAAAAAAATTCTGCAGCAATGCCCAAATTTTTTTTGTTTTTTCCTCTGAAAAAAAAAATGCTTTTTATAAAAAACGGAATGATTTTCAATTGCATATTTTATTTTGCATCTGAAAATGATTTTTAAAATTTTATATACAGCGATCCCATTTGAAAAGAGCCTAAACCGAAAAAAAAGTTCTCCGATCTGGCTCAAAATTTTTCTGGGGGTTCCTTGGCCAAAATAATTAGACCCGTATTTTTTTGTTTGGCCATTAGGGTGACCTACATCGTGCTAGGGTGGTTCGAAAAATGGCAATTTTCGTCATTTTTCGCAAAAACCACTTTTTTCGAAAAATCATATCTCCGCGCCATTTCATCCGATTTTAGCTGTCCTAGACGCAAAAGAAAGGTGATGAGTTTGGCTATTTGGGAAAAATAGTAAGAAGTTCCAAAAATCTAGCTTAACTATTGAAAAAGTCGTATGAAAACTTAAAATGGCGTTTTGCCCGTGTCTCGACCAAAGAGCCTATGTCTGAAAATATTTTTATCGGATTCCTCAGAAAATTTCACATAACATATTAAAAACTTGGCGATGTCGAACCGTACGTTTCGGAGATATGATTTTTTGAAAATAAAAACTGAGTTTTTCGACGCGCCACGCGCAAAAACAGGAAAATGACGAAATCGGCAAAAAATCAACTTTTTTCACTAAAACTGCGATAACTTTAAAATTTCAGCGATGACCTATAGATGTTTGGGTATCAAAATTTTTGTAATTGAAAGACGCAATTTTTGATACCATAACATCTATAAATCATCGCTGAAATTTTAAAGTTATCGTAGTTTTAGTAAAAAAAGTGGAGATATGATTTTTCGAAAAAAGTGGTTTTTGCGAAAAAAGACGAAAATTGCCATTTTTCGAACCACCCTAGCACGATGTAGGTCACCCTAATGGCCAAACAAAAAAATACGGGTCTTATTATTTTGGCCAAGGAACCCCCAGAAAAATTTTGAGCCCGATCGGAGAACTTTTTTTTCGGTTTAGGCTCTTTTCAAATGGAATTGCTGTATACAAATATTTTATTTTTTAGTCACTTTTTTTTACAGATTTTGCTTCATCCTAAAAATACGCCCCTGAAAGTTTTATATTGATAAATATGTATTTTAAGAAATCAATTTCTAGCGATAAACAGTCAAATAAAAAAAATTGCAAAATTTTGAATGCTTTATAATTTTTTATTTTTTTTTAGTTTTCACAAAATATCGTATTTTTTTGAAAATATTCAAATTTTCAAAATTGCATTATGGGCATCGATGGAGCCGATTTTTTATGCTTTTCAACTTCACAAGAGTTTTTTTTTTTTTGTAAAAAACGAAAAAAAACACAAAATACTGTATTTCTGTAAACTGCCCATAATTGAAAATTCGGCTATTATGCCAAATCAAGTATTCCGAGAAAAACGCGTTTTAGTGTTTGTGACAAAATCTCCGTCAAGGCAATTTCCCATAAGAGTGGCATATTAGCCGTTTGGTTTTTCGCATCGACAGCCAAGTCTAAACACTATTTCAGTGAAATTCAAGTTCCAGGAGATGCGTTGGAACATCCTCTACCACCTGGTGCTAATATCTCGTTTTTGCCAAAAGTGGATATTAGCCGTTTTTTCAATGGTGGGCAGTAAAAAACAAATTTTTCACAAAATACTGTATTTTTTAAAATACTAAATCTTTCATAAGTTATCAGAGATTTTCAAAAAATACTATTTTTTTACAAAATACCGTATTTTCACAAAATACGTATTTTTCGATAAATTATTTTTCGATAAAAACTCAAATATTCAAAATATTCAATATGGATATCAATTAAGGCGAAATTCTGCATGCTTTTCAACTTCACAATAGTTTTTTTGTGAAAAACGAAAAAAAAAATCACAAAATACTGTATTTTTGTAAAAAAAAATACGGTACTTTGTGAAAATTTCAGCATTAAAAAAAAAACTTTTTTTGATTTCGTGTGAGTTGACGGAGAATCACCCCATTATATTTTTTTCAATTTCTAGCGATAAAAAATCAAATAAGAAATTGTTTTTTTTTTTTCATAATCATAACCTATAACTTTGGAGATGACATCAAATCGATTTCGAATAGATTTTCGAATATCCTCATGCCGTTTTGTAAGTTCAGCCCCCAAAATTGTTAAACTTATTTTGACACAGCAAATGCATGGACAAAGTTTCATTCCAATTTAAAAAATACATAGATTTGTGACTTGCGAAAATGTAGAAATTGTACTCTTCTATCAAGATGTTAATAAAGCAGATGCAAATATTTTTCAAAGTTTTTGTCCCTCGGCGGCATATTTTTATTATAAATATTGAAATAACAATCCATAGTTTTAACATTTGCTTGGAAAAAGTGTTTAAAATAGCATTTTACACTAATTCAGTTGTTTTGCAATCATTAGTTTTCAAAAAAAAAAAAAATTGACGAAAACAAATTTTTTTTTGCGATAGCAAACATCGAAAATTTTCAAAAACTCAAAAGTTTTTTTTTATTAACCCAAACCTGCTTAAAATGATTCTAAACGCAAGGGAATGCAATTAAAATTGATTTCAACTGATTTCACTTAAATTGCCATTGACAGTTTGGAGTTTTGTGAAAAAATATTTGTTTGCCTCCTGATTTTTTGGGCCAACTTTGAAGGGGGCAAGATAAAAACTTTAAATAAAATTTGTACCAGCCTTAGTAAAGAACGGAATTTAAAGGCACACCTTGTCTCTTCAGTATTTTCAGTAATGCCTTTTCCTACAAAATCAACCAATTCACAATTTTTGAAACTAAACATAATATAACTTTAAGTAGACCGATTTCCCATATTCAGCACGTAGCATTCGCAACGCAAACACCGCCCTCGTGTGCACTTTCGTGCCGAGAATTCTCAATGAACCTTCACCGACCCCAGACCAACCAACCATCATCACCATCTGATGCATCCTCAATGAGCAGAGACACTTCATTAGCGCACTGCTTGCCTTATCAATGCCACAACCGTTACACAACCATCACGAATGAAACGAGTTCAATCTCTTCTAGATTCATTCTCCTCGCTCAGCCTTTTTCAATCGCGACTCGCGAGTGAGTTTCGGTGTGTGTGATGAGATGATATTTTTAACCTTTTTGGGACGCGTGTGTTGCATTTGTGCATCTTCGAATGCCGATGCCCCTTCGGTGCGTTGAACTATGCTCTGGTTTTTCTTATTTTCCACCAGCGCGCAGCTGAGTTTGAAAAATTCCCCCCGCAACATCGTCACATGACTATGTGATTGTGTGAGAATCGCGTACGGCTCTCTTTTTCCACCAGAAGTATTAGTAGCACCTAGAACGCCATAGATTACGGTTTTCACTTTCTGTTTCATCCTGACTCACCACAAACAGCACACTTAGACAGGCCCTCATCTAGTTAGGAAAGGCTTTTACTTTTGGTTTGTTTTGTTTCGTGTCTCTTTCACTCTGGCGCGTTGTGTTGACCTCGTTACGTTCGTGAAAATGTGCGCCGCTACCAGCATGATGGGTTTGTTTAATTTTATTACAATTTGTTCTCTCCGGGTTTGTTAAAAAGTCGTTTTCACTTTCAACCACAGAGGCGTTTATGTGTGTGTGTCAATTGATATACTGCTATAAATGGTCGACGTTGACAAAAATATGAATTACTTTAAATGTGATATAACTCAATAATGTTTTGAGGTATTTAATATTCAATTTTATAAAAACAGATGTTTATTTTTTTAAATATTTCAATAAGGCTGTTGCAAATGTTTTTCATAGTTTATGTCGCCCCTCTTCAAATCGCTCTGATAAATCAGGGGGCACAAAACATTCATAAAACTTCAAAATTTTAAAGGAAATAGAAGTCTAACCAACTTAAAACAATTTTACTGCGTTTAAAAACATATTCAGCATGTCTGGGATCGATCATAAATATTTTCAATTTTTGTGAAATTCCAATGTACATTACCGCAAAAAGATTTTTAACGACAGAAAAAAAATCATTCAATACTTGGATATTTTGAAAACTAATGATTGCAAAATGCATTTGAAAACAGTTTTTCCTAGGGACCTACATAGGGAAATGAAATGTTCTGGGAGAAAATTCAAACACCCAAAGTCATTCAAATTTAAGGTTGAAAAACTTGTAGCTTTTCTTTGGTGCTGGCACTTTTCTTGTACCGAACAAGCACAAACATAACAAAAACTACCAGTTTATTATCAACAACAGTTTTACAATACTTGTGATTGTTATAAGTTTCGTGTTTTTTGCCAAAATTATTTTAAATTGATTCCGACCTTGTTCTTGCATGATCTTGTTGCTCGATTGGAACCCCGATTTGACAGTTCGATTGGAACCCTGAGAATGACATTTCGCCTCTCCATATAGGCTCTCTAGATTTTCCATTCAAAATTTAGACCCTCTACTGCCCAAATTTTATTCGAAATTTGTTAATTTTCCCTTGTTCAGGAGATCATTTTGAGCAACTTTTGTTCTACGAAAAACTTTATTTCTCTTGTTTCATTTTTAGTTTTTGCCATCCTCACCTTACTGAGGAAAGGCTATAAAATAACTCGAAAACTGAACTTCTCAATTAGACCTCCATGTATACCTTTCGACTCAGAATCAAATTCTGAGCAAATGTCTGTGTGTGTGGTGGGATGTTGATCAAACAATTGTCACTCGATTATCTTGACATTGGCTGAACCGATTTTGTCCGTTTTGGCGTCATTCCATAAGTCGCTATTAAACATTATGCGGTTTAGTGAAGTACTTCAAAAGTTATGCTAAAAAACGATTTTAACAAAAGTCCGAAAGATGGTAAAAAGGGTGGTTTTTGTAAGCAAACCCGGCATGTTATACATTTTTAGAAAGGTATTTAAAAGACCTTTCCAACGCGACCAATATATTGAAGATCTGACAACCCTATCAAAAGTTATTAGCACTTAAGTTTTATTTATGCACTTTTTGGAGGCCGGATCGCAGATATTTTGATGAAAACGTTGTCCAAATATATCATGCGACCTATTTTTGGATAGGTAATTAAAAGACCTTTCCAACGAGCGTGTCTATTTTGGATAGCATAAACCTCTAAATGTGAGGAAGGCACCAACCACCTAAGGGTGGATTAAGTAACTTAATCTCAGAAATTGAATTTTGGATTTTCAGATCTTTTTGATTTTTTATTTTATTTTATAGTTCCTTTGGCCTTGGATTTGTTTTTAAATCTTATTAATATTTTCGACTATGTTTTTAATTTGCATTTATCTTGTTTGGTTTATGTTTGTTTTTGGTAGTTTTTGGCCTATTCTACCACCTCCTATCATTACATTTAGCGTATCAAATTTTTTCATGTTTTTACAGTCACTTTTTCAATTTTTTGTTTGTTTTCACATTTTCTGCTATAACATCATTCAAGTTGTAAAAAAAAAATGCGTAACGGCATTGTCTGGGACAATGCATACTTCTTTTTACTTGAAATAAAAGAAAAGTTAGTAAAAAAACACAGCCAAAGTTGACCTCTAAAAAAACGACATTTTTAAAAACATTGGCAAAGTCACATTAAACAAGTAAAACTTACAACCTATAAATTTTCTGAAATTTTAAGAGCTCTTCTTTCCAATGCTTTTTAAAGATCAAAAATTTGTTGAAAAATGGATTTTTGGCGATTTTTTCAATCGAAACCCGTCTAAATGCGGGGTTGGGTTGTAGAGGGTTAAAACCATGGCTGGTAATTATTTTTTTATATTTTATTATTTTTTTACCCCTTGGCACAAATATTTTGTTTGAAAAAAAGTTGTGATAAATTAATTTTTGGAAACTGTGAAGAATTTTCGTCAGTTTAAATTTTGATTCAGCCATTATAATTTTATTTTTGCTGCAATATCTCCGAAACTAAGCACATCCAGATCGTCATATTTTTAAAAAAAAGAATCAGTAAAATAATTAAAAAAAGCTGTATTTGTTTTGTTAAGCAGTTTTTAAATCAAGTATAGTCAACACTACTTAAAAAGCAGTTATTTAGATTTATTGATAATTTTAAAAAATATTTAACATTTCTAAATGCTTAGCAAACAAAAACATAATTTATCTTCCAAATTTTTAAATATTTTTTTTCTTATTTTTATAACATTGAACGCAAATTGTTCATCGTTATTTTAATATCTTCATTAAAAATAAAAAATAAAAACGCTTTCTCGTATTGCTACAGCAGTGTTGTAAAATTTAGTTTCACAAGCTTTTCGGAATTTGGTGGGATAAATAAATTTTGCTGGAAGTGTACAATCAATTATATGCATTTCTTAGAATTTTCTAATGAACTATATCTTCGAAAAAAAAGTTCTAAATCTAACAAGCAATACTTTTTTTCTGCGGAAATTGCTTCCAAAACGCTTGTTGAAATCTTGTGAAGCAATTGATTTAAAAAAAATTACTTTAAATGAATAACTCAAATATTGCGGCATATCAATAAAAACAAATTTCACGGCCAGGGGCAAATTTTTCGGAATACGCGACTTCTGCAAAATCGCGAAAATTAGTTAAATACCACATTTTATAGCCAAAATTACCCAAAGTTTTAGCTATATTTACTTAAGTATAAAATAATAATAAAACAGGTTATGAATAATTAGTCAAAATTTTCCCTAAGCTCTACAAAAATGCATAATATATAATATAAAATATAATCACAAGTTTGATTATACTAACTTTATTTTTTTAATGTTTGAAAATCACACGAACATTATCAATTTTTTTTTAATTGCATTTGGATGAAAAAGGTGTTTCAAATTGCATTTTATTTACACTAGCCAAACGTTTTGCAATCATTAGTTTTCAAAATATCTAAGCATCGATTTTTTTTTTGTTAACTAAAAATAAAGCTTTTTGTTTTACTATATATAGGAATTTTACAAAAATCTAAATATTTTTAAACGAGCCAAAACATGTCACTTAAGAATATAAACGAAAAAAATGCAGTTAAAATTGTTATAAAAATTTGGAAGTTTTTCGGAAACATTTATTTTTAAATTTGCATTTTAAACAAAGTGCAATTGATTTTAAAAAATCTGCCCACCGTCAAATAAATAAGGGAAAACAAAAACTTCAAATAGTTTACTACAGCATAGTATAATCCGAATGTCTGAGTTTTGATTCTTTGATAAACATGACAATCATTCTGAAAATCTCGGAATTCGATAAATAAATAAATAAAGCACAATATATGAACATTTATGAGTTTTTATTGACTCAATGAACAATGCATTTTTTAATTTTTTTGTTTTCATGTAAATTGGGCTGGTATCGTAACACGGTTCATCCGAGATTCAATCAAAAATTCGCTAAATATCATAAACGTATATTTGCTGCTGAAGTTTTTTTTCCTTTTTTATAACCTATCCAGTTTTATTTTATTAATAAGGCCGTTGCAAATATTTTTTGAAGTTTATGTCCCTCGGCCCTGACTAAAGTCGCCGAAATTAAAAATTGAAATTACAAGCCTAGGTTTCAACATTTGGATGAAAAAAGTGTTTTAAAATGCATTTTACAGGCGTAGAGTTGCTTTCCAATCATTAGTTTTGAAAATATCGAGGTATTGAGGTGGGACTGTACATGGGTATTTCATGAAAATTTAAAATGTTTTCAAAGGAGTTCAAACTTGCTGAATATGATTATAAACGCGGGAAATGCATTTTAACTGGTTTTCAGTTGATTAAATTTTAATTTTCATTAAAATTTTAAAGTTTCTCGAAGAAATATTTTTTTTGCCCCCTGATTATTCAGGCCAACTTTGAAGAGGTGACATAAACTTTGAAAAATATTTGCAACGGCCTAAACAATAAAAGTGTATGATTTTATCTAAATAGACAAATTGCTCCTTTTATCCTTATAGAAAATAAATAAGAAAAAAATCTTGTAAGAAAATAAAAAAAAAAGATTTTTTTTTCAATTTGTCTCTCAGCTCGTCTCTGATTCATTACACTTTTCAAGCCATATCTAAAAAAATTAAGCAAGATATATCACGAAATGTTTCGTACTGTATTACAGTCACATGATACAGTTTACATGATTTTACTCAACTTTTACCATACGCTCTTTTCAAATGCTTCTCTCGTTCAGCACGACAACGTTTATTTTTCAGCGCTCGTGCTTGTTTGTTTTTCCCTACTCGTATCAGTGCTCTCGGTTTCATACAAAAGTAAACAAAACAACATCCAAGAACGCATCACGCACCAAATGTGTGTGTGTGTGTGTGTGTGTGTGTGTGTGTGTGTGTGTTGTCTCTTGCCGGCTGAGCGCACATGTGCATTATTTTTAAGTGAGCGCTAGTGAGAGAGAGAGAGGAAGAGAAACAAAAAAAGAGCAAAAGAGAGTGTATCGCGAGTTATCAGCTTGATTCGAGCTTCATCGGACCTCGAATGAGCGGCCTTGTCGATTTGGATGAGGGGTTGGTGCCAGAGGAACACGAAAGGGAGCTAATTGCTATCATCAGCTGGTTGTGTGTTTGTGTTTGTTTTTGTATGTTTGTGTTTTTATGTGTTGGTCCCTCGATATTTACGATCGACACTCGCGTTGTCCTAGAATCGTAATTGTGCTTCGACCTTTTGATGGAATTTGGTGTAAAGTTGTTGGTTAATTTTGAAAGTGAGCCTGAGCAAGAGTTCAGAAAAAAGTCCCCTACAGAAATTGAGAATCGATCTCGAAACCTTTGTCTTGTCAAATCTGTGCCTTTGCAGTATCGGCCAGCATGGAGCGCAATTTTGTTGCTTATTTAGTTAACATTTTAAATAAGATTTATTCAATTAACTTGTATACATCAAGATGACATCAATTATGAAATTAAACTTTGTGGGCCCACATCAAGTTCAAGCGCCCTTCATAAATTATAATTTGTTTAAATCTCGGAAAAATGACGCGATAATTGGATTTTTTTTCCTTAAACGATCATTAGCCCGTAGAGGCAGCAAAAAACAACAACTCAATTTAGCTGGCGTAAAAATCTCTCAATTTCCTGCACCCGTCTTGAATTTTTTCCAGCTTTGACGCCTCCAAGAAAGCCGGCCGGCTTTGGCCTGTTTCGCGGAGCCTTCGAGTGCGCCACGTGCCGCTGTCATGTGATGAAAATTGATGACATTATTTTGCCTACTTTCAGGCGATGGAGAGGGAGAACAAACAGCGCGTCAAAGAAAGAAACCAACTTTTCCGTGCCAACCAAAAATTGTCCCCGGCGTCGTTAAGGGAGGAAACCCCGACAAAGTGGCCAAAACAGATGGCCACTTGGCGGTTGCTACGGCTGCCCTAGGTTTGACCCGTGGAGAGGGGCTTTTGACCTGGCAACAACGAATCGAACGCGCGTACAAAGGCTGGCTTGATTGTGGATTCCTACCAATTGGGCACGATGACCGCAAATGAGGTCTTCGCGGTGGTGGTCAACCGCAGTGTCCGCGCAGCCCCCAGGAAAACTGCAACCATTTGTTGTGGTTTGCTGCTGCGGTTCGGACGGAGTCTAATGAGGGTGGCCACTTGGCGACTTGGACGACGGGTTTTGGACAATTTAATGGACAGTCAAAACTATGTGGTTCTGTGATTAAAACAAAAACTCATGGTACAAATATTTTTTTCTGCTTAAATTAACTTTAAAATTTTGGCATATGTTTTTAGGATAAATCTTTTTCACAACAGACAAGTGCGAGAAAAAAGGTACAACTTTCTGCTGGAATTGATGTTAATTTCAAGCGAAAAATTCCGTAGTAACTTTTCAAAAGGGCGAAACCTTGGATGTAAACAAACGGTCTATTCCATTCACTTCTACATTATGAACACCGCCTACTTAGATAATTTTAATGATTATAATAATTAGTTGAAACTTGAAAATTATTTCAAATTTTGATGTACTGTATGGAAATTGTTTCATCAGAGTATAATTAGGACATTTTTAAGTCTTAAATACTGTTTCGATTTCTATTTAAAATGTAATGTAGAATCTAAAAATTCAGTCGATATATATATTTTTTTTGCAATTCCGTTGTGCAACTAATTTCTTTTCCTGTCATTCTCGAACAACGAAACCTACTTTTCTCTACAAAAATAACAGAATGGAAAATAAATACCGTTCAATAACAGTGCTGAAAGGTCTTCTTTTCAGCACTGAAAAGAGTGCTGAAAAGTTGGACGCACTAGTATCGAAAAGCAACATTTTTCAAATTTTTTTTGTTTTGAACAGTGAATTTACTTAACACATGGACGTTTGACATAAAATTCCATTAAAAAACTGTTTTAAGGAATTGCAAAAAATATTGTAAACAACTCATTGCAAAACATTATTTTTTCAGCACTCGTCTAATTTATCCAACTCGGTAAACCTCGTTGGATTAATGTACGACTCGTGAGGAAAAAATCTTTTTTTTTTTTTTTTTTTAAATAGTTCCACTTTTCCCAATTTTCAAGCTTTTAAGTGCTCTTAAAACTGCTGTCCTATTCAGACTGTAGTCCCGATTCACCCCAGTTGACGGTAAATTGGTTTTGGAGTGAGCTGATTTTTTTTAAATCTTATACAATTTTAAAATCGATCATAAAATTCGTTCTTAAGATTTATTTTAAGAATATTTCAAAAGGCATTTTGTATGGCCAGCTGTCAAAATTGTATGGAGACTTGTATGGACTGACTTGTGTGACTTCTGAAGACTTCTGTGGTCATACAAAATGTACAAAAAAAGTTTTATAAAACAATACTTAAGGGGTTACATACATGTAAATCGACAAAAAGTCATAAGCTGGTGTGAGCACAAACTTAATTTTATTTAAAATCTGTTTTCAGGGCATTAAAATATACATTTTCATCTGTTATCAAAACAAATTTGAAGCCATTTGGTTGTATCATTGCCGAGATACAGCTATTTGAAGTAAGCAGTTTCAAAAAACGGGTGCCACGATATCTCAACACTGCCTTGACCGAATCGGCTCAAAATTTTAGTGAAGACTCATTAAATCGGTCCTGTGTGCATGACGAAGGCCCTTTTTCAAAAAGCTTATTTAGAAAAAAGATATAATTATTTTTGTGTTTTTCGTATAAAAAATCGTCAGTTTTTGATTTTTGTATTTTTTTAAAAAGCAACATTTCAAAATCGGGCTTCGTCATGCACACGGGATGTGTCTCCACTCCGAATTTCAGCCAATTTGGTCCATCCCATCTCGGGATATCGTGGCACCGTAAATCAACTCGGTGTTTCGAGAAAAACGCTCAGAAAGTTTGACAGTTCGCTTTGCGCACGGCAATATATTTAGCTAAAAATCGTCTCTAACTCAGTTTAATCATGTAACATCTTAATGAAAGTTTCAGGAGTGATTGAAAATCATCTTTTTAGTGGATTTAATAAATTTTCTGTACTTTAATTTTAAAATGATCGAATGTTGAGTTTTATATTAATTTAAAAGATTTAAAAAAATCAATTTTATCAAGTATTTTTATCGAAAAAGTTGTTTTAGTGGCAAAAAAAACGTACGATACCGTTTTTTTTTGGAAAAATATACAACTATGTTAAAAGGGACCTACCAAGGTTGTTAATGGATAAAATTATCCTCGATAATATTATCGTCTAATGATCTATCTAATCTATCGTTATTTCGATAATTCTATCGGCGATAATGATTTTTGGACGATAACCAGGGGTGCATGGAGCGCGAACAAGAGCTGATTCAGCGACAATCATGGGTTGTAACAATCTGCGATCGTAACAACCTCTGACTGAAAGTTTATTTTTTATCTCGAGAGAGAAAACCCTCATGACTCTCTCGAGTCGTCTCTTGTAACAACCCGCGACTCAACTTTTGCTGTCGCACAGAGAGCGCTACCGATTGCTTTTCCTAGCAATCACTGAAGGTGGAACCCAGTGAGCACCGGGGTGGTCTTGTCGGCGCGAACGCCCTCATTGGTTACTGTGATTTGCGCGCCTCGTGTTTTCTTTTTGCTTGCTTACGCAATGCAATTCTAGCAAGAGTTTCAATGTTTCTTTTAAAAGCTTCTATAAGAAATTGGTTTGCTTGTTTACAGGACATATAAAAAAACCTCACGATTTTTGTGCAATATTCTTGAAAAAGGCGAGAAAATATATCTTTTTAAACAGCACCAAGGAACGGATTCAGTGTACAGGGTGTATTTTATAGCACATGTTAGCCTTTCGAAGGCCTACAAACCTCGTGGCTCGTGGTCATGACCACTTATAGCACCAATGGCTAGCATCTTGTATTTTGATACAGACTTTCACACCCGGGTCACCTAAGTGTGAAAGTATGGTTCGGGGAGATGAAGCCGAATTCCTGCGCTTTAATTCGAACCAGCGACTTTTGGGATAGTTAGTCCAGTAAGTTCGGATATAAGTCGGCTCTTTTACGACAATTTGCGGTGTGATTTGAAATACAGAGTATCAAAAAAGTGTCCGTGCAGCCCTCTCCTTTTAAGCTGCATATTGGCCCTATTTAATAGTTTCTTCACAAATTTTAAGCCATGGTACAGTATGTATTTCACCAAAAACAACTTATTGCTTTAAAGATTTCCAAAACGATCTTCAAAAATCCCCTTCCCAAACATTTGAACCCTAGCATTGTTGTTAAATTAGAGGCATTTAAACTATTCTCAGTATCGTACATATCAATTTATCAAAAAGACGAAGTTCAAAGTTGTGACCATTTGATGCAAATCTACACTCAAAGTAAAAGTCACTCTATGTACTAAAACAGATATAAAAATATTAAATAAACTGATTTTCAGAATAAACCCAAATTATCTAAATACGCTAAACTTAAAAAAATATTTATGATTGTTTCCAGATTATTGTAACTATTTTTTTTTTCAAACATTGTATTTAAAAACGTTACTTAATCCACCTTAAGGTGGTTGGTGCCTTCCTCACATTCTAGTTGTATTTTATGTTTTATTTACAAATTATTTAAGATTTTTTTAATAGGTCAAATACTATCAAAAACAAACATAACCTAAACAAGATAAATGCTAATAAACATTCCAACGCCCAAGGCTTCAAAAAAGTTGGAACGGTAACTTCAACTCAATGGTTCTCGAGCATAACTCAACCAATCAAGATGATTCTTTTTTCCAGTGATTTGTTAGGATGTCTAGATGATTCTAGAACTTTGCAGAACTTAATTTGATCAAATCTGTATATTTTGCGATCAAAAACATCGTTCCACCTTTTTTTTTCGCTGTAAAAAAAAATCGCCAAAAATTCCGCGGAGGCAATCGTGTTAAAAAAGGTGGAACGATGTTTTCGGTCGCAGAAATTACAGATTTGTGCAAATCAAGTTCTGCAAAATTTTAGGATCATCTAGACATTCTTACAAATCACTGGAAACAAGAATTGTCCCGATTGGTTGAGTAATGCCCGAGAACCAGCGAGTTGAAGTTACCGTTCCACCTTTTCTGGGAGGCTTGGGCGTCCGTGTAAGTTGGGCATGCGTTGGGCGTTCCAGTGTTAAAAAACTAAAAAAAGGAAACAAGAAAAGCATAAAATAAGTGAAGTAAAGTTTTTCGTAGAACAAAGGTTGCTCAAAATAACCTTTTTCAAAAAAAATGCAATAGAGGGTTAAGGGGATTGACATTCAGGTGTCCACGTGGTTTGTGAATGGTCCCTACAGTATACAGTATCTTATAAGAATGAAACGAATCATTTACTTCCTGATTCCTTACATTTGTCCCGCAGTTTCTAAATGAAAAAAGTTTTTCAAACAATAAATCAAACTACTCATATTTCCCTAAAATATGTCGAAACTTGGCATTAATGCCAATCGTTTGAAAACTAGAAATACAGGGTTAGGGTTAAATAAAATTGAAAAGTTATAGCATTATGGATTTCAATTTGTTTTTGTAAGATTTTCCAACAGGTAAGGTTCTTCTCAAGATTATTATTTTTAAAACATGTACTGGGGTAGGCCACACAAAGTCCATGCACTATTTTGGAAAAAAAAAGTTTTTGCAATAGTGTTAAGAAAAATAGTTACGTTAAAAATTCTTAGTTTAAATTCCGGGGTGACTTTGATAGTCATAGTTTTTCTTGTCAAAATCATATTTAAGATGTTCAAATGTTATTTGTACGTTAAATGTACCGTCACTAAAGTAGCTGATATAGTTTTTAAGCAAAAAAATCAATGTTTATATTTAGTTAACTAAGTGTATAAGCTTTTTAGCAAACTAAATATAAATTTTAGGTAAAATTGTTAAAAAGTCGGAATTTTACTTGAAATTTGTTAAAACTAGTTTTGTTTGTAAAATTATCGATTTATATTGCATTGTATACTGAATTCGAAGCACAAACACAAGTTTTCATATTTTACATGAAATTTGTTCAACTGAGATTGCCTATAAATGTGGAGATTTTTTTAATTGTGTTTTAAAAACACATATTATTTATTATTTACAAACTTTTTTAACCTTCTCCTAGTGGAAAATTGTCCAAAAAATCCGAAAATGCATTCCGTTTTCCGATTCAATATCATGTTCATTGAGAAAATCAGAACACTTTGAGAAGTTTAAAATAATGAGTTTCATCACCATTTTCTTAACTTTAGTTTACTAACGTTTTAAACTTTTCAAAATTTCATGAAAAGTTCTTTTTGAGATTCTATGAACACTTTTCTACCACGGTCAGAATGATTCTAAACAATTCCGTACGTATTTTAATTGTATTCTTCATTTTGCGGAAAAATCGCAAACCTATCAAAGTCACCCCGGCTATCAAAGTCACCCCGTTTTACGGTACAAAAAAAACCCGTTGCTCTTTTGTTTGGAGGTAATTCTTGTCGAAAGCGTTTCACCACATCACGCATTTTTATGCAGTTAACAGCTTGTGCAACTTTGTTCAACCTTTACTTCAAATTTAACTGCATTAACACACAAACACGTTCTTTGAGCTGAAACAAACGGAAACGCATTCAACGTGCTCATGCAGTTTTAATGTGTTTAACACACTCCAGAAATAAGTAATCGATTAAATTCATTTATTATAATCGTTCATATTAAAACTAATCGTTCTAGAAAACTTTAAATATAAAATACAATTATTCTCAATAAAACCATATAATCGTGGTCCTGCCCTTAAACACCAAAATCGTCTCTTGTAACAATCATGGATTGTTACAAGTCGCGATTTTTGGAAATCGCTCTCCGCTCGCGATTCAAGATTCGTTGCGGTCCCAAATAAACAAACCCCTTGACGACGCGAATCGGGTGAGATCGACCCAGTGGATGATTGTGAACGATCGCTTTGGTGTGAGTTCCTTCTTGGTTACACAGCGGGACTAGCAACGCGTTGTTTTTCTTGAGAACAGTGGCGCTTACTGTGTGTGTATACCTTCACTCATTGATCGCGCGATGCGATTTTTTAGCGACCCTGACGATAACTGATTTTTAAGATCTTTCTAAAATCAACTTAATTAAACCAAAATCATGTTAAATTTTCATTTTTTTCACTTCAAAATATATTTTTTTAAATGTAGTAAGTTTTGAAGTATAAATGTTCAAAATTGTTCACAAAACACCGTATTTTTCTAAAGTACTCAAATTTTCATAATTTGCAATATGGGTATCAAACGAAGCGAAATTTGGTATGCTTGTTCACTTCATTAGAGTTTTTTTAAAATACTAAAATTTTCGCAAAATTTCGTATTTTATTCAAAAACACTAAAATTTTCAAAATTTGCAAACGTATTGCAAATTATAGAACCTGAATATTTTCAAAAACTTACGATATTTTGTGAAAATTGTAGCGATTTACAAAAAATAACGAAACTTTATATTTTTTCCGTTTTCAGGAGGTCATTTTGAGCAACTTTTGTTCTACGAAAAACTTTACTTCTCTTGTTTTATTTTTTTCTTGTTTTATTTTAAATATTTTAATTTGCATTTATCTCGTTTAGTTTATCTATATTTTTGGAAGTATTTGGCCTATTCTACCACCTCCAATCATTACATTTTGCTTTTCTATTTTTTTCATGTTTTTACAGTAATTTTTTAAATTTTTTGCTTGTTTTTTACATTTTCTGCTCCAGAATGGCACCATTATCTTTTAAATTGTAAAAAAATGCGTAGAGGGATAGTCTGGGACACTTAAAAAATTACTGCATACTTCTTTTTACTTAAAATATAGGAAATGATAGTAAAAATCAGCTCAAGCTGACCTCTAAAAAACTTACACTTTTAAAAACATTTGCAAAGTCACAATAAACAAGTCGAACTTCCAACCCTTAATTTTTTTAAAATTTTAAGAGTTCTTCTTGCCAATGCTTTTTAAAGATAAAAAATTGGATGAGAAAATTATTTTTGGCGATTTTTTAGATCGAAGCCCGTCTAGAGGCGGGGTTGGGTTGTAGAGGATTAAGTGAAAATGCTTTCAAAATTTTGAAAATTTGAGTACTTTCGAAAAAATTAGATATTTTGTGAAAATTTTAGTATTTTCCAAAACAAAAACTCTAATGAAGAGAACAAGCATTCAAAATTTCGCTTCGTTTGATATGGTTTTTTGTGAACAATTTTGAGTATTCATACTGTGAAACTTACTACATTTTAAAAAAATGTATTCTTTGTGAAAGCATTGAAAATTTAAAATGATTTGGTTGAATTAAGTCGATTTTAGAAAATTTTTAAAAATGAGTTATTGACGATAACGATAGAATCATCGAGCCAATATAATTTTATCGTTAACAACCTTGGTACCTACATTAATTGTATTCAAAAATGAACTTTGTAACGTGTTTCAGCAATAAAAGTAAGAAATCGCACAAGTAACCGAAAGTTTTGATTGAATAGCAGATCAAACATTGAGCATACTTTAATTCAGCGCATCGGATAAAAACTTTTCCCAGTTAAAACAAGTCATCACAACTCAGTAAATTCATCGTACCAACCCAGCAAAGAAGATCAATGTTCCCTTCCAAACTTATCTCCAACTCCTGATTAATTGAATTTTCATTTATTCAAAGCGCTCTGCTCTTAACTGGATGAACTTTTCTGAAAAGTTTGCTCATACATACGCAAGCTCCACGAACTCGTCATTTGTCACGTTTATGAGCTCAAAGTTTACGCTGCCAGGCTCGGTATCGCTGAGCTGTGCCTTATCATGTGGATTGCAGCAATGAAGGATGGTTGCCTGCTGTTTGTTGTCTCTACCTGGCTGCAAACGACAACTTGTTGACCTCCGCGCGTCAAATCGTGTCAAATCGTGAGGCACGGTGGGAAATGTTTATTTTTTGTGAAATTAAATTGAAGAGCAGGGAGGTTGCTAGAAAAGGTGGCAACAAGTGTAACAAAAAGAATTTGGCATTGGTTGTCAGCGAATTTCCGGTTGGGTTTCTTCACATTTTTCACGGTGCTTCTCCGGAACTCGGTCCCGATTCCCGTGGGCCATCCCAAGTGGTTCAAGAGGTGTGATAATGAAAATATACAACATACCTCACCCCTTACCCCGATAAGGATTACGTTTATCAGAGAACGAATCACTCTTTGAGCATTTTCAGCCAATCGATTCTGTTTGTGCGGGGGTGGATTCCGTGATGCAACAGCTGCATTTGATGACATTCGCTTATCAGAACCTGGCTGGTGTGATTAAACCGGGCGTTGCAATTTTGGCATCGCGTTATCGCAGAGATTAAACAGCGTTACCTAACTACGACTTGATGCATTTTTCAAGCGAATTCCACACACCGTCAATGAATTCGCGAATGAAGATTCGCGGAACCGAACAACAGATCGCTAATTGAGCAGCCACTCGGGAACTGATTTTAATTTCCAATGCGAATCAGCGCCGCCGCCGTGTGTGAGCTTCCTCAATTCTTTGCCATGCTTCAGTAAGTTCGCGCACCTGGCTGCCTTCACGGGCTCGAAGTAAATAACGAACCGTGGTATAGGTAAATCGCGGTGGCACGAATGTGTGAAAAGCTTTGATTCAATCAAAGAATTGTTATTTTTACGAAAGCCTCAGAATAAAAATCTATTTTTTGTCGTTCCACGAAAGCTTTTCCATGGAACCAGATTTTTCTTATTTTGAAGAAGAATGGATGGAAATCTCTATCGCCGAATTCAAAGTTAGCCCAAAATTCCAAGAATCCATTACACCGTAACAGCAAAGAGGCTATTTTAGTCTCAACACAAACAATCCCTCACAATAATAATTGGATTTGAATTTGATCAATAAATAAGGCCAGAGAATGAAGGCTTGAATGTTTTGACAATTTGGGTCTAATCATATTTTTCAATTTAGTTAAGGTGGTAACAAAAAAATTTAATAATTTTTACATGAATTTCTCTGAGTTTTTTTGTGTTTGCAACTTTGTGCCACTGCACAACGTATTTTTTTAATATTTCTATTTAAAAGAGTGAAAACAACTTTGAAACACGTAATTAGAGCTCATTACGTACCGTAAAACGGGGTGACTTTGGTAGCCGGGGTGACTTTGATAAGTTTGTGATTTTTCCACAAAATGAACAGTACAATTAAAATACGTACGGAATGGTTTAGAATCATACTGACCGTGGTAGAGAAGTGTTCAAAGTACCACGAGAAGAACTTTTCATAAAATTTTGAAAATTTTAAAAAGTAAGTTAACTATAGTTAAGAAAATGTTGATGAAAGTCATTATTTTAAACTACTCAAAGTGTCATGATTTTCTCAATGAACATGATTTTGAATCGGAAAACGGAATGCATTTTCGGATTCTTTGGACAATTTTCCACTAGGAGAAGGTTAAAAAAGTTTGTAAATAATAAATAATATGTGTTTTTAAAACACAATTAAAAAAATCTCCACATTTATAGGCAATCTCAGTTGAATCTCAAATTTCATGTAAAATGTGAAAACTTGTGTTTGTGCTTCGAATTCAGTATACAATGCAATATAAATCGATAATTTTACAAACAAAACTAGTTTTAACAAATTTCAAGTAAAATTCCGACTTTTTAACAATTTTACCTAAAATTTATATTTAGTTTGCTAAAAAGCTTATACACTTAGTTAACTAAATATAAACATTGATTTTTTTGCTTAAAAACTATATCAGCTACTTTAGTGATGGTACATTTAACGTACAAATGAAGTTTGAACATCTTAAATATGATTTTAACAAGAAAAACTATGACTATCAAAGTAACCCCGGAATTCAAACTAAGAATTTTTAACGTAACTATTTTTCTAAACATTATTGAAATTTTTTTCCGAAATAGTGCATGGACTTTGTGTGGCCTACCCCAGTACATGTTTTAAAAATAATAATCTTGAGAAGAACCTTACCTGTTGGAAAATCTTACAAAAACACCTTACCTGTTGGAAAATCTTACAAAAACACCTTACCTGTTGGAAAATCTTACAAAAACAAATTGAAATCCTATCAAAGTCACCCCGGTTTACGGTACTTAAAACATCAAATTTACCTAAAATTTTACCCTTTAAGCATTTTTAAAAATTTAGATTAAAAATACAATTTAATTTTATGATTGATCAAAGAAGGCCCAGATTACGATACAAAAAAATTATATCTTCGAAAAGGCTGACAAAGTGAGCTTTTAAGAACCTTCCATATTCTCAAATTTATGTTTCCAACATTTTAATTTTTCCCGTTTTCAGGAGATATTTTGAGCAACTTATGTTCTACGAATATCTTAACTTTTCTTTTTTTCATGTGTTTTCTTATTTATTTTTAAGTTTAGTTAGTTTCATATGCATTTGTCTTGTATACTTTTGATTTTTATTCGTAGTTTTAAGACTATTTTACAAACTTCAATCATTATCTATTGCATTATTAATCTTCCTGAAAAATTAATTGTTGCATAAGAGTTTAATAACAGCTTATGATATCATAACAAAATTTGTTATTGGACTGATATTGGTTGAAAGCCAAAACAACTTTGGAATAACATTTTTTGTTATGGAAGAATACCTCCAACTGTTATCGGAATGATCGGATTAGTTGTTAAAATAACAAAAAAATAATAACAAAAATTTGTTCGAAGAATAACTTAAAAAGTTATTAGTCTATTATTACAAAATCCAATATCAAAAAAATCATAACGACGAATAATAAATCTTATTATAAATAACAGAAATTGTTATTGGCCTAGTATTTTCAAATAACAAAAAAACATATTCCCAAGTTATTTCCGTCTGCTCGGGATTTGTTTGACGATTAAGGGGACCCAAAAAGGCATCTTATGCGCTTGGATTAATAATGGGATTTTGCGAAAAAAAAATTATGATTTTAACTGTCCCCGGGCAGACGGTAATAACAAAATTCATGCCATTTCAAAAACAAATACTGTTAAAATAACAAAACATGTTATGGAATATTCTTGCAAAATCAATTTTTGCATAAAGGTTTAATAACATTTTATGTTATCATAACAAAATTTGTTATTGGTCTGATATTGGATGAAAGCCAAAACAACTTGGGAATAACATTTTTTGTTATGGAGACCTAACTCCAACTGTTATTGGGATGATCGGATTAGTTGTTAAAATGACAAAAAATAATAACAAAGATTTGTTCGAAGAATCACTAAAAATGTTATTAGTCTGTTATTACAATAACAATCCAATAACAAAAAAATCATAACGGCGAATAACAAAACTTATTATAAATAACATAAAATGTTATTGGCCTGGTATTTTCAAATAACAAAAAATGTTATTCCCACGTTATTTCCGTCTGCTCGGGTCCCATTAAGCCGTTTCTAATATATCGACGTCGTCGTGCTATCTTGTCACACCCTCCATTTCGACGTTCCGAGAAAAACGCGTTTTAATGTTTGACCTTGAATAAACAAAAACGAAAGCACGCAATGTAAACAACAACAAACACGTTTTGTTTGGCTGACAATTATGTGCATTGTCCTGAAGTTTGGTTGAAGTTGGTTGCCGGAGTCCCGAGCTATAATTATAAATGTTTACGGTAGTCAACTTGCACGTGCGTCAAACGCGTTCTGACGTGAAATCCCTTTGGCCAGTTGTCGCACTTACATCAATTGTCAGGGAGTGACAAGATAGCACGACAAGATTGAAACTACTTTCATATGAAAAGTGACAAACATTTTCGGAGCCTTTTTGGTTTTCATTGAATATCTCAGGATTGATATCGAGTTTTGGGGATCTGTGAAGGTCAAAAGGTGAGGCATTGTGAGCTGCACAGAATGGCGTTCTTAACTCAATTTGGCCCCAAAATGCACGTGCGACAGGTTAGCACGACGGTGACGATATGTTAAAGTTTCTGCAAGACTTCATTTTGTTTATAAAAAAAGAAATTGCTAAATATTAAAACTACTTTAAAATACTTAATGTTGCATATAACTTACTTTAGAATGTTTCAATAAATCAATAAAATCGTTTAGTAATTTTCAAATACAAATTAGATTTTACATCTAAATATGATTTTAAAAATTATTGTTTTCCAAGGTGTTTTTAACAGTCTGGACCCGAAGCCTGATTTTTCTGTTACATTCTTATTGGAATTCCATATAAACTGTAACGGGGATTGCAGGCACCGGGTCCTGACTATTAATCGAAGTTTTATTTTTTTAAATTTTTCCTATATTTATTGCTGGAATATAAAATAACAATAAAATGAACTATAGAACAAATCATAGTTGAAATGAACTCCAAATTTCTATGAGATTATAAGAAATACGAAATTGTGAATTCATTATTAAGGCCGATGCAAATATTTTTCAAAGTTTTTGTCCCTCGGCTCTGGCCGAAGCCGAGGGGTGGTTAAAAAATTTAAAAAATATAAAAATTTAAATAATAAGCCACAGTCCGATTTTTTTAAAGTAAGATTTGACGAGAACAAAAAAATAGAAAAAAAAAACTTTTTGCGACACCAAACATCGAAAAATTTCGAAAATTCAAAAGATGTTTAAATTAACCCAAACATGCTTAAAATGAATTTAAACGCAAGGGAATGCATTTTAAATCAATTTCAGCTGATTGCACTAAAATTTCCATTGAAATTTTGAAGGTTTTTGAAAAAAAAACAAATTTGCCCCCGATTGTTCAGGGTGACAAAACTTTGAATAAAATTTGTACCAGCCTAATAAAATAAATAAAATAAATCAATAAAATAGGCATAACAAATATACATATTAAATAATTTAAAAAGTAAATGTTTTTGGATTTAATCACGCAAACAAAAGTTAAATAATTTTGATTATCAATCAATAATAAAAATCAATAAAAATTTAAAAAATCCCTTTTCAAGCAACAGATTTTAAAATATTCACATGCCTATTTTGTAAATCTATTGATGCAAAATAGCTACTTTTGACATATGGAATGGACGAATCAAATTCTATTAGCTCACTGGGAATGGTCATTGTATTACATGTCAGTAATTTTTTGAAAAGATGAGAAGGTTACATGCCTTGTTCCATAAATGCAAAAAAGAAAAATGCTGCAAAAAAAAAATTAACAGTAAATAAAAGAAAAGACAATCCAAGCCTAACTTCGTGAAAATTAAAGTAGGTAAATAATTCAAACAACATTGTTTGAAGTGCATCAGTTGGTATTTAAAAAAAAATCTAATCAAAACATCAAATGAAAAGTCGATTAGCAAAAATGTTAAGCCAGGGTTGAAATTAAAAAAAAAAACTTAAGACATTTGAAAATTTACAATATGATAAATTATTTTATGGATTTTGGACTTTTTTGGTTAATCTCTCAAATAAACAATCAAAACATTTTAAATGAAGGGTATTTTAACTAAATTTAAGTTAATAATAATATTGATCTACACATTGCCCAAATCATGTGGTCTTTCAGTCTCACAATCGACGACAACACCCGTTCCCAAACCGCTCGATAGCACCCTTCCTCGGCAAGGAACTTCAACGAACGGTCGAGCTGATTGAGGTTCGTTGTACTTTCGAAACAACAGCGCAGACCTCTCCTACTAGACCTGGGTGACAAACAGCACCAACAACGGTGAGAGCGCGGTCGCGCCCGCGTGATGTATTATTTAATTTATTATAATCACGTCCGTTTTCTATGAAACTACTAATTCCGTGGCTTCGAAGGGGGGCACACACCAAGCATAGAAAAGGCCACTGACGTCGGTAACCATCAGCACCAACGGGTTGAGTGAGTTGACCGGACCACTAAATACCTTTGGACTTTAGAAAAATCCCATCGGTTAGGGGAGGGTGGGGTCTTTTGAGACCACTATTTTTAAGAAGTGGTCACTTCCTGGTTTGAACTCTGAGTGAGTTTCTCCAAATCATGCAAGTTGAGTTGTTAGAAATTCGGTACCAAAAAGGTCAAAATTAAGCATTGTTGACAGTTTAAAAGCCATCGAGCGATTTCCGACGATCCCGTACGGACGGCTGACCGCGTTGAGAGTTTCGCCCATTCCAAAGTTCATTCAAAGTTGGTGTGTTTGTGCAGCGATAAATATATTGATTTATGCAGGCAGCAACAGCAGCTGAACATCGATGCGACGAACCTCGTCGATGATGCTTCTTGATAGACCTGCGGCCATCCGATAGCGGGGAGACTCCCGGGCGCGGAGTTGTGTGGCTGTAGTTGGGCTAAATAGTTGCACACTGTTGTTGCTTGGAATATGCAAAAGTACACCAAACTATTCAACAAGCCATAAACCGTGGCAACCGGGAATGAGCACGTACTCCGCGCGGGGCCATCGGAACGTGAACCCTAGTCTAGACTGGGATCGATGACTGGTATAGCTTAGAGGCTATAAAAGATACAGTTTTGTGCAACGGATGCTAAAATAAGCTGCTTGCTAGTAACAACTAAAACTTTGGCAAATTTCATAGATTGTTGCGAACTTCGAAATTTACGAAATCAGAGTTTAAATCTGGCTGAGCTATGATATTCAGCTATTAAAAAATTTAATCAGCCTCAAGTCCTAACACGACGTTTCTCGACACACTGCTATTTGCACTCCAACGATCAATTAGCTCCAGTGAGCGTTCTAACTCACGAGTTCCGCGACCGAAAATTTTGAAACGACATGCGGAAGTTTGCCTGCAAGCGATGCCTTGAATTGAAATTCGAAAATCGAACCCCGTCAAAAGGAAATTGTACCCCTCTGCTTCCTCAGCTATGACCTCCCAGCTAGCTTGTTCACCGATGTTTTGGAGAATCTCTTTGAACGCGCGCACACATTAAGCGCTCTGCGAGATTGTAGTTGATTGTGGTTGTTTGTAGGTGTAGTGGCCTGTTGGCGCAAGCGTTTGAATTTCTTCTTCCGCCACTCGCAACCAATCTTCCTTTCCACTAGAAACATCTACAAGAGTGCACACCTTTTGGCGACACCTTTTTGCGAGTGCATTTAAATACTTGCCAAAATTGAGTACACCAATTGTAGAGACAGGTCGTAGAGGTCGTAGAGATCCTGATAACTGATTGGTAGGGAATTTACCCTAAAGAAGGATTCAACCCAATCAAATGATCTTTCAGGATCCCTACCTTTCACGAGTGAACTTTGGTATCTTCCAAAACAGACACTGACTCTTACATTGGAGATTTTGAACACTTCTGACATGGCAAATTTGTAGAAAGTTGTCTCAATTTCTAAGCATCCGAATCACTTGAAAGCAGAATCATCATCAAAAGAAACACTGTTTAGGCTCATCAAGAGAAAAATCGGAACGCTTACAAGAAGATTCACAAAAAATCTTCAACTGATTGATTTTCTTCGAGAAGTTCGGGAGCGATTATCTTTTGCGTGTTTCGCATCCTCTCACTTTCGCGGGTAAAGGAAGTTTGCAAGCGATTTTTTTTTGTGATTATTCCATCCCTGCTTGAGAGTGCTGACCAGAGCTGAAAATGTCAGGGGTCCTGACGCGAAAATTGGCGACGCATACACGATTTTTTCAGATCCATGCACTGAACCGCAAAATCGTGACATAAACAAACCCGACTCAGTCGTGAGTGCCCTAGCTCGCTGAGCAGATGCAATGCGAGGCAGTAGTCGACCAACGCTCATTCGACGTTGCACGCACACACATAAAGAAACAAGTTTTTACACAAAAAGTTGGTATTTATGCGTGGAAATGTAATTTTGAATATAAGTTATAGTTGTTTTAAGTGTTTCGCACAGTCTAGAACCATTCAATTGTTTAAAAATAGTCAAAATAGTGTTTAGAGAGGATTTTACGAGTCAGTCATACGACACGAATTGAGTGAGTGTAGCTCATTTTTTCACGTCTCTCATTCTCCAGCAGTCGACCGGCACGAGTCAGGCGGCAGTGGTTGAACGGACACAGTAGGCTTACAGTCAGATGCTAGCAGTGAACTGACATTTTGGTTTGCTTCATGTGTACGCTGGGTTGGAAACTTTTTGCAGGCCTGGTGCTGACTCTCAACTCTACACATTCGATGAGAGGAATTGTTTGTTTTCGGGTTTGTGTTAGAGTTTAAGTTGAGTTTTGTTTTGTTTTTTTTTGTGTTTTAGATTGTATGGATTTTTGTTTGTTTCTGGATTTTGGGATTTGGTTTTCTGTTTTTTTTTTGGTTTTTGTTATTTTTTCTAGTTGTTTGATTTCCCGTTTTTTTTGTTTTTGATCGTTTGGTTTTTTGGTATTTTCAGTTTTAATTATTTTTTTTTTGTTTTTGGTTTTTTGTGTTTTTTTTTTGTTGTTGTTTTGGTTGATTGGTATTTTGCTTTTTATAATTTTTAAGTATTTTTGGTCTTTTTTAATTTTGTTTTTGTTGGTTCTTTGAGTTTTGCCATTATGTTTTTTTTGTATTATTTTTCCAACTTTTTGGATTTTTTGGTTCATTTGTTATTTATTCTGGTTGTTTATTTTAAAGTATGGCTTTTTGTTATTTTTCATGTTATATTTTTGCATTTTGGATTTTAGTTTTTGGTATTTGGTTTTAAGTTATTTAGTTATATTTTTTTTTTGCTTTTTTGTTATTTTGGTTGTTCGATATTTGTATTATTTGTTTTTTTTTTTTTGTATTTTGGTTTAATGGTGTTTTTTTAATTTGTTGAGTTTTTTTCTGTTATTTTAGTTGTTTGATATTTTAGTTTTTTTTTGTTATTTTTCTGATTTTTCAGTTTCTGGATTTTTTTGGTTTACTTGTTTTTTTTTCTGGTTGTTTGGTTTCATGTTTTTTTTTGCTGTTTGTTTTTTATCTTGTATTTTGGATTTTGGATTTTGGTTTGTTTTTTATCTTGTATTTTAGATTTTGGATTTTGGTTTGTTGTTTTAGAGTTGATTTGTTTTCTTTTTTTATTGATATTTAGTTTTTTAGCTGTAAATGAAATTTTAATATTTTTGTTATTTTTTGCAAATGTTTTAAAGTTGAATTTTGTTTTTTTTTTGTAATGTTTCTGGTTGTTTGATATTTTTTGGTTGTTTGGTTTGCTGGTTTTCTTTTTTGTGCTTTTAATTTTTTTTGGCTTTTAAATTTTTTTTGGTTTTTGTTTTTTAACATTTTTTTATCGCTGTTTTTAGTTTTTTTTCTGATTTTCTAGTTTTTTGGGTTTTTGTTTTTAGATTTTTTGGTTTTCTGTTATTTATTTTGTTTGATTTTAGTTTTTTTGCTTTCTTTTTTTTTATTTTTTGTTTTTTTGGCATTTTTCTTTTGTTTTTATTGGCTAGATGTTTTTTGTTTTTTTTTTTGTTATTTTTCTGGCTTCTGCTATTGTTGGTTTGGTTTTCTGGTTTTATTTTTTTTCTATAATATTTCTTGTTTGTTTTTTTTTCTGTTGTTTGGTTTTCTTTTTCTTTGTTTTTGGGTTTATTTGTTTTCTTGAGGAATTTTTTTTACAAATCCATGCGATTGCTACAAAAATATTAAAGTTTCTAGCCGTGTGAAATTCGCAAAAACATTTTCATGCAAACTTTGGCAAAAACGGATAAATACAATGGAGAAAAATCTAGTTCCAGATTTAAAAAAAACAGGTACTTTTCAGAAATTTTGATAAAATGTAACGTTTTCGAAGAAATCCACCAAAATTTTGTTTCGGAAATTTTGTAATGTTTCGATTTTTAGTCAATAGTCATTAGAAAATTTCCTCAAACCTCGAGTTGCTGTCTAAGAGGCTTAATATTAGTCTTGATTTCAAAATTCTGAAATATTTTTTTTTTCGAAGTTTTTTTTTTAAAGTTGCTGAGATAAAGTCCCTTGGAAATGGGGAGTTGTTTAAGTGATATTTACTAAGAAAAGTCTTAGTTTTTTCAACAACTTTCTTGTTTTATTTTCTTTTAACCGCTGTATCTCAGAAACCATGATTAAAATTTTCAATGTTTTTTATACAATTTTATAGGAAATTTTTTGAACTTTTGTAAAAAAATATTGAAACGGCTTATTTCATCTTATCTATTCAGTCCTAAAAAACCAGAGTTCGGAAACTCACTCACGAGTTTCTCAACCATGAGGAAAAACTAAGTAACCTGCGAGTAAATTACTCATCACTTATTACTTATCAAATAAAAAAAATATAAAAATGAGGATTACCATTTTTACAACTCCAAAATCTTCCTCGTCAACAGTGCACAAACCCAACAAATCGAACGCTTTGTACAACACAAATTTACATGCACCGCCGTCGTCGCCATACAAAGTGCCGCTAATGTGTAGTTTGCTGCACTTTTCAAAATGGGAGGGGGGGGGACCCTAGAATTACGCAATGGGTTTGTGGCGCGTTTGTAATTAAATTCTGTGCTTCCACGTCGTCATCGTCATGTTGCCTGCCCAAATTAGAATGTGCAACGCGGTTCTCGCCGGTTATTGGCAGAACGTTTCAACCATCGGAGAACACCCATCGAGTTTTAGCCGAACCTGCGCGCAGGTTGTCCAACCAAATTCGGGAGGTTCGATAATGCCGCCTCTGTCGGATTGAATAGCAATTTGTAATTTGCAACCTGAAAACATTGTCCGGGGGTTTGGTTAGGGTGGTGCGGTTTAAAACGAACTTCGGGCTGTCTACCATTCGAAGTCAGAGAAATCTCTTCAAGAGGAGCACCCTAACCTGTCTGAACCAGATGCACCCCGGCGTTGCGGTCCTGGTGCCAGTTCGCCAGGAGTTGTTTATTATTAGGCGGAAAAGTTTCCGCAATTTCCAGAGAGTGTCCTGCGGTGAGTTCCACGAACTCACTACCGAGCTGCGAGGGCAACCAAAAAAAAAAAAAAAAGAATCGCCGCCGTCAGACAAATATGATAATTGACCACGGCGGCTGCGGCCATTGCCCAAGAATGTATAATATCTCTCTTATTAGGCATATTTTTCGACTTTGGTTGCGTCCTTTGGAAAACGAGCTCTTTTTGCGCCTCAGGAATCGCGCTCTCGTGGACGGCGGCGGCTTCGAACTTTTGACTTTCAAAAGTTCCTTGAATTCGCAGCCGTTCTGAGTGTGGCTCGGGGGTATAGGGTGACCAGCTGATTGATATTTAAATATACAGCCCAAGCTCGGTATCTTTAGCCTCAATAGTCCAAAGTCTTTTTTTTTTGATTTTCTAAAATTTGAGATTCGTTAGAAATCAGAAAAAAAGGAACGATTTATTATCTGTTGCAAAATGACATCAGAATATGGACCAGGGATGCCAGATACACAGATTTGTCTGTGTTTCACAGACATTTGAGCTTGTATCAGACATTTTTTGAAGTGCACAGACCTTTTTAAAACTTTATTTGATTAATATTTTGTAAAAATATAATTCGAAACTTATTTCGTTAGTCTTCAAATGCTTAAAAACACATTTTTTGATGGATTTCTATGACTGTAACTTGATATATTTTTATTTTAGACAAATGCACAGACATACACAGACTTTTTCATAGAAATTTTGAAAAATCATGTGGCATCCCTGATATGGACTACATATTTTCAAATCACTAAGGAGCACATTTGAACTCAAAAAACAAAAATGATTCGATTATCTTGACTTAATTTTTTTGTATTTATAAAAATATGTTCTTAATATGAGTCTGGAATATACCGAAAAATAAAGAAGTATGTTAAAACTACCCAAATCAAAAAAACTCTATGGAAGAGTAGAAGTTTTCATAAACTGGTACTGGCCTCAATTAATATTAATGTTTATTTTTAAATATTATTTTTATCCTGTATGAACTATTTTTTATTTATTTTTATAATCCAGACAATTTTGAGTCTTTTTAAATATGTTTGATCATCTTAAAATTGGCGAATCTCTTTTAATTAATTTAGAACCTTTCTATAATATGTTTTTTAAACATTATTTTTTTTTTAAATCAAGACTTACATTTCAAAAGTAATGTTAGACTTGATTTGAAAAATTTGAAAGATCGGAAAAATTTACGAATGTTTCATATTTTAATATTGTAAATCGGACCATCAGTTGCTCACATATCGAAATTAGAAATTAGTGGGTTGTTTGGATGAGACTTAGAAATAACAATTTTCTTGTTTGCATGGCAATATCTCAGCAACTAAAAGTCGTTTATACGATGTTCAAAAAAGCAAAATATAGGAAATTTTCTAAGCTTTCAAAAAAAAATCAAATTAAAAAAAAATTAATAACTGCGACTGTATTCAAAAAAGTTATCGAAAAATGGCTATAACTTAGAAACAGTGCACTTTATGAAAATTTCACTAAAATACTTTTTGATTGCAAATTTTAGCAAAAAAAATTGCGACCAATATTTCAATTTTTTTGCAAAAAATCAGTATTGGTTCAAAAATTCATAACTCGATCAAAGATTTTTTGCCCGCTCTGGAAATTTCTGAAAAGTTGGCATTTGATGTCCCCTATTTTGAATATCAAGTTTTAGTGACAAAATGTGAAATTAAAAATCACAAAAAAAATTTATCAGGTATAATTTTTCCAGAGCTTAGCCGAAGATACTAAATCGATCTAAAAATCCTTCATCTTCGAATTTTCAAATATCATTTTTCTTTTTCATTTTTGGAGCATCATTGGTGCGCTGGAAGTGGGGACGCGAAGTCGTGATTATTCAGGTTAATTTTTTGATGTGCTTTTGTGTCGCTATTCGTATGGAGTTAGTGATTGTGGTAATCGAATAATAGCATCATTGGTGCGCTGGAAGTGGGGACGCGAAGTCGTGATTATTCAGGTTAATTTTTTTGGTGTGCTTTTGTTTCGTTATTCACGTGGGGTGAGTGATTGTGGTAATCGAATAATAGCATCATTGGTGCGCTGGAAGTGGGGACGCGAAGTCGTGATTATTCAGGTTAATTTTTTGATGTGCTTTTGTGTCGCTATTCGTATGGAGTTAGTGATTGTGGTAATCGAATAATAGCATCATTGGTGCGCTGGAAGTGGGGACGCGAAGTCGTGATTATTCAGGTTAATTTTTTGATGTGCTTTTGTGTCGCTATTCGTATGGAGTTAGTGATTGTGGTAATCGAATAATAGCATCATTGGTGCGCTGGAAGTGGGGACGCGAAGTCGTGATTATTCAGGTTAATTTTTTTGGTGTGCTTTTGTTTCGTTATTCACGTGGGGTGAGTGATTGTGGTAATCGAATAATAGCATCATTGGTGCGCTGGAAGTGGGGACGCGAAGTCGTGATTATTCAGGTTAATTTTTTTATGTGCTTTTGTGTCGCTATTCGTATGGAGTGAGTGATTGTGGTAATCGAATAATAGCATCATTGGTGCGCTGGAAGTGGGGACGCGAAGTCGTGATTATTCAGGTTAATTTTTGATGTGCTTTTGTGTCGCTATTCGTATGGAGTTAGTGATTGTGGTAATCGAATAATAGCATCATTGGTGCGCTGGAAGTGGGGACGCGAAGTCGTGATTATTCAGGTTAATTTTTTTGGTGTGCTTTTGTTTCGTTATTCACGTGGGGTGAGTGATTGTGGTAATCGAATAATAGCATCATTGGTGCGCTGGAAGTGGGGACGCGAAGTCGTGATTATTCAGGTTAATTTTTTGATGTGCTTTTGTGTCGCTATTCGTATGGAGTTAGTGATTGTGGTAATCGAATAATAGCATCATTGGTGCGCTGGAAGTGGGGACGCGAAGTCGTGATTATTCAGGTTAATTTTTGATGTGCTTTTGTGTCGCTATTCGTATGGAGTTAGTGATTGTGGTAATCGAATAATAGCATCATTGGTGCGCTGGAAGTGGGGACGCGAAGTCGTGATTATTCAGGTTAATTTTTTTGGTGTGCTTTTGTTTCGTTATTCACGTGGGGTGAGTGATTGTGGTAATCGAATAATAGCATCATTGGTGCGCTGGAAGTGGGGACGCGAAGTCGTGATTATTCAGGTTAATTTTTTTATGTGCTTTTGTGTCGCTATTCGTATGGAGTGAGTGATTGTGGTAATCGAATAATAGCATCATTGGTGCGCTGGAAGTGGGGACGCGAAGTCGTGATTATTCAGGTTAATTTTTTTTATGTGCTTTTGTGTCGCTATTCGTATGGAGTGAGTGATTGTGGTAATCGAATAATAGCATCATTGGTGCGCTGGAAGTGGGGACGCGAAGTCGTGATTATTCAGGTTAATTTTTTTATGTGCTTTTGTGTCGCTATTCGTATGGAGTGAGTGATTGTGGTAATCGAATAATAGCATCATTGGTGCGCTGGAAGTGGGGACGCGAAGTCGTGATTATTCAGGTTAATTTTTTTGGTGTGCTTTTGTTTCGTTATTCGCGTGGGGTGAGTGATTGTGGTAATCGAATAATAGCATCATTGGTGCGCTGGAAGTGGGGACGCGAAGTCGTGATTATTCAGGTTAATTTTTTTGGTGTGCTTTTGTTTCGTTATTCACGTGGGGTGAGTGATTGTGGTAATCGAATAATAGCATCATTGGTGCGCTGGAAGTGGGGACGCGAAGTCGTGATTATTCAGGTTAATTTTTTTATGTGCTTTTGTGTCGCTATTCGTATGGAGTGAGTGATTGTGGTAATCGAATAATAGCATCATTGGTGCGCTGGAAGTGGGGGACGCGAAGTCGTGATTATTCAGGTTAATTTTTTTATGTGCTTTTGTGTCGCTATTCGTATGGAGTGAGTGATTGTGGTAATCGAATAATAGCATCATTGGTGCGCTGGAAGTGGGGACGCGAAGTCGTGATTATTCAGGTTAATTTTTTTATGTGCTTTTGTGTCGCTATTCGTATGGAGTGAGTGATTGTGGTAATCGAATAATAGCATCATTGGTGCGCTGGAAGTGGGGACGCGAAGTCGTGATTATTCAGGTTAATTTTTTTTATGTGCTTTTGTGTCGCTATTCGTATGGAGTTAGTGATTGTGGTAATCGAATAATAGCATCATTGGTGCGCTGGAAGTGGGGACGCGAAGTCGTGATTATTCAGGTTAATTTTTTTGGTGTGCTTTTGTTTCGTTATTCGCGTGGGGTGAGTGATTGTGGTAATCGAATAATAACATGACCTACTGAATAGTTTGTGTCTTGAGCGTAATTTTCGTTGAGTAATTGGTGTTTTTTGTGATTTTTTTTGTGATCTTAATTAATTGTTTTGTGATTTTCAAAGCCCTTCCCATATCATCGTTGATCGGAAGGCACGGCGTCGGGTAAATTGTGTATATTTTTTTTCGAATAAGGTTTTATTTTTTATGGTGAACAAGCCATTTCTATATAATGATCGAAAGACGCACTGACATTTTGGATTAATTAATAGTGGAGTGAAATAATTGTGTGTGAGTGACTTTGTTTGTTAACCAGAAAGACCTTCCCATAGCATCGTTGCTCGGAAGGCTCGCCGACGGGTTTGTTATGAAAGTCCTCCCCATAGCATCGTAGCTCGGGAGGCATCGAAAAGCCAATACCTTATCCTACTAACCCAAAAAAATAATAATCATGTGATGCTTGAAGGAGATGCTGTGGATTCAACGGTCTCAAGCGGTATCAACAAGTATATAGCGAAAAACTGTGTGCTTGATGAGTCTGCAACTTCAACTATCGGACTAACATTCCTCCCTTTCGTTGAACTGCAGGCTTCTTGGGAGGGCGCCGGTATTGACTAATAAAGCAAGGATCTTCAGAGGTTAAACAGTGAACGGATGGTTGGCTCCCACTGATCATTTTTGATTCATTGTTTAACTTCAGCTGATCTGTCAATAACGGAGTAGCAGCTCATTGGCAGTCAACCATGCTCATGCTCATGCTCATGCTCATCATTTTTCTTTTTCATTTTTGTATGCTGCCAAATTGGTTTCAAAAATTATATTGACAAACCAATCATGCAAAATAGCTTCTTTGGGCATACGGAAGGCGCCAACAAAGTTTCAGATGGATTAAAAAATACAAAAATCAAAAGTAAAGAAAAAAAACAATTTTGTAGAGAATTGCTCGAATTTCATATTTTTCTTGTCACTAAGTTTGTGCTTCTTTTTTGTATTTTTTGTTGATAAAAAGAATTATATGTTATTGAGTCGCGAAAAATTGTGAAAAAATGTTATGTTATGCATCAATAAATAAATAACATAATAATAAATAAAAAAAGTCAGCAAAAACATTTTTTTTCTATGACATGAAATAAGTAGTAAAAATGTTTTCTTTTGAAAACCCTCCGAAATTCACCATTGAATTGAAAATTTTGTTTTCGGCAGGTTTTTTTTTATTTTATTCTGGAATTACAGAAATTTCAAAAACGTTTTCTTTTCAGAAGTTTGAAAAGTTGAATTCATTAAAATAATAATCTTTTTATAATAACTGATATTATTCAACAATTTTGAGAGAGATAAATCGATGAAACATTTCAATTTCGACGTTAAACTGATTTAAATAGAAAAATATTAAGAATTAATCTCGGAAAAAGATTTAATTCTCGATTTGGTGTATTGAAAATAAAAATCAGTAGAATTGATTTTCCAAAACACGTATTTTAAATTTTCGTTTTTTTATCGTTTCAGGGGTCAAAAAAGTGACCTTTTGAGTTCAGAACGGTTGCACCGTTTGATATCATGACATTCTTTTTGTTAAATAAAATGTGAATTTAGGAAAAGTCGAAAATAATACCGAGCAAATTACTTTTGGATTGAAAATGAAATTGGCAACCAAAAAAAAATATTTTTTTCTAAAGTGCACCGTTTCAAGTTATAAATATTTTTAAGACATTTTTTTTCGAAAAGAGTAAAATTTTCTGCAATTTAAAAATAATTTCTAAGGAAAAGCTACACTGTGAAAAATATTTTTGAGTTTTTTAGAAAGTTTCCTGCATTTTTTCTACATTGTTGATCAGACTGCTGGTTGATAAAGAACAGCCTTTTAAAGTTTACATTTTGTGAATTTTTTTTTCAGTGTCATTTAACTAGTTCTAATTTTTCGCGATATCTCAGGAACAATTGGTTCGATTTTCAATATTAAAAATTAAAATTTTGGCTCCTTATAAAAATATCATAATTTTAGGAGTAACTTCAAATAAACGGTAAAATAATAGTTATTTTTTACATTCGAAAATATGGGACTTAATATAAAAATTTCGCTATTATTTTTATTAAAAAAACAAAAACAAAATCAAAAGCAATTAAAATTAAACTTCTAGTTTCTGAGATGATGCGAGTTGAAAAATCAAGGCTAATTAGGTTACACTGAGAAAATTTAATTTCTGTGTAAAATTTTAGCTTGAAAATCGGACTAAAATTTTCTAGCAAAAATTTTAAACCAAAAATGAAGATAGTCCCGTTAGTCTGAATTTTTTGGTAAAAGGAAATGTATCAAAAAGTTGTGTTGCCAAAAACGGAATGGCGCTGTATTCGCTAAATTCAAATTTTAGGAGGCTTATACTAAGGAATCAGCAGTCCATCAACAAACTAAAAAAAAATCTCGGCTTTTGAAAGATATTTTTAGCGGGGTTGTTTTTCTTCATAAAGCCGAAAAAAAACGAAAAATATTACAAGTAATAAATGTCATCAACTTAAAAACGGTACAATTTTTAAAATAAACTGTAGTGAAATTCTCTGTTGCAAATTGATTTTGCTTTAAAAAATATTTATTAAATTTTGTTTGAATACACTTCTGATTTTTTTTCCAAATAAATCATTCCTCAGGTACAGTCCAGACTCGATTACCCGAAGGCCTTAGCGAAATTTCCCTTCGGATAATCAAAACTTCGGATAATCGAATCACACAAAACAAATTTTTCGAGGTTTTTTTTTATTATCTTGCCCAAGTATGACCCTTGAACTACTCTGAAGTGATTTAGAATTTTTAAATCCAAGATGGCGGCCAAAATGTTGGTGATGAAATATCGAAAAAAATCATTTTTAAATTTAATACGCTATCAATCATTCAGAACTCGAATCTGATATTAAAAAAAAGAAAATAAAAAATACGATTTTTATTTTTATTTTGTTCATGATTCGATTATCCGAAGTTCCATACAAACCTTCGAATAATCGAAACTTCGGATAATCGAGTCTGGACTGTACCAGATTTTGCACCATCATGTTTTTGAGATAAAATGCCAAATACAAAAATCAAGTCTTAATCTTAACCCATAACTTTTACCAAAACCTCATATCGATCAAAATATCCCTTTTCAAGAAAAATACTGTTTTTTTTTAAATATTTACATGCTCATATTTTAAGACCAATCCGCAGGATTGTATGATAAAACTGATGATGAAAAATTCTAAAGAATTTCTCAGTTACCCTATTTCCCGAAGGTAAATTCAAATAATTACGCCGGCCTGCACATTCTCAGCTCCACTCCCAGCTTCCCGTCAACCCCGGATTTCAATTCTTGTTCAGTTGTTTTGTTTTGCTGCTGCTTTTTTTGTTGCGTGTTGTAGAACACTTTACAAGTGTTCGCCCAACCCCTCCGAAATTCAGGTTCTTGGAAGTATCGATGATTAATTCCGAGTGGTTGCTGCTCAACGTCTCTCGGTAGCAGGTAGAATCCGTGGATTCGGTCGAAATCTTGTGGCGAACAATTTGGGTGCAAACTTTGTGTCATTGAGCAACGAGTCGAGAGAGGGTTGAAAAGTGGTTTAGATCGACCAGATCAAACAAGTCTCGCGGGTGTAGAGTTCTGCAGCGCACGCCCATGCAACAGCTTGGCAGACAGATTTATTGAGAGCCAAGATGACATTGCGAAATAGAATGGATTTGAAGTTGGCTTTTGAGGTCGGGATTGCAGGTGTGAAGGTAAAAAAACCACCACTTTGAATCTGTTCTGAGTTGATTTATGCGGTTTTACATGGGGTTGCTTAATACTTTTGCATGTTTGGGAACAGGGTTTGATTTGATACTGAAGCAAAATTTATGAATATGCCAATCAATTTGGCTCGTAAAATATGGGTAATCACAACAGTGTGCCAAGTATCAACATTTCAGCCTCAAACAACAAAGGAACGCGAGCTCATTATTTGAGTCACTCGTCAATGCTTTCAACATCAACTGTATCAACACGGTGTCATAGTTCACGATTGCATGTCGATGCATTGTCCGTTGAAAATTCAATGAGGTCGGTTTTAAACTACTGATAAGCTCTGCATGTGGATTGGGTACTTTCACACTTCAGAATCATAACAATAAAATTTGCTGATGGGTGTGAAGTGTTGGTTTCATTATGAGTTTCAAAATATCGAAGCACATTGAAGGGTGATACGCTCCTCAAATAATTAGACTGCTCAATTTGACTTGCATCATCTCGTATCAGGTGTTACCATACTTCAATACAAATTTTTTGACAGTTTATGTTATTTACTATTCATGAAAATAATGGTTACAATATTATGACAGGAGCTGACTTCACTGATTGCGAATTGAGATATTGAGTTTTGAAACTTTTTGCGCAATTTTGGGAAAATTCAAAAAATTATCTACAATATACACTAATTTGAACCTTCAAATCATTCCAGTTGATTCTGTTCAAAGACCAGACGTCGGGGTGACCTTAAGTTTCCAATTTTAACCCACCAAAACAGCCAAAGTCATATTTCCTGCAATGATATCGAACCTGACAGCTACCGCTGATTCCACTTGCCAGTTAATTGCTATTAAATTGATACCTGCTATCAATACAAGTCTCGCGCTGGCTATTCCGGGATGCTGCCGCCAGTCCAGAATGCAATCATCAATTGAGAATGCCAAAAACTCGTTTGCTGACTCTACTCTATAGCTCCGATGCAACTCGCTGGACGAAGTCTCTAAGTCATCGCCGTCTGGGAAGTTGGACGACTTTGTCGAAACGTCCTCTGCTGCGACTGATTCGGCGTCCAAACTGTGCATCGTTCTATGCATCCATTGTGTCAACACCGGGTGTGAAACGTCTCAATTGAGTTCAGTCCAGCTAGCAGCAGCTTCTGCGCTTCAGTTCCCCTCTATTATGCACGAGCTCCCCTCCCCGCTTCAAGTGGAAAAGTGGCCATTTCGCAAGTCAAGCTGTCTGTCTTTTAGAAGCCCATAAATTAGCCTTTATTGGGGCACAATAGACCGAGATTCGACGACGACGCCGGGATCGCTTCTGCTGTAAGATTGATTTACACCGAACCAACCGGCAATTGATTCGCTCTTCCCCGAACAGAAGAGGTCGGGGTTCAATATTGGAGAATGCATCGTGTCGTTCTATCGTCGTCTGTCGATACACCGTGCGGAGTCCCACTTTGTAGCTGAAGTTGGTCCGTCTCGACACTGCTGACACACTGCTCTATAGAGAGCGCAGAGTTGCGCGCGGCTAGCGAACGCGTGTCAGAATGATTGAACGAGTTGTGGTGGTGCGCCCTAATTGGGGGGAATGGAAACAGTTTAAGTTTGTGACGTGCGCGATAGTGGGTGCACCCAAACGGGGGAATTCGATTTGGCGAGCATTCGGATTGGACAAGAATTGCTGTCAAACCATCGGGGTCCTTTTTTAGTTTTTGGATTGGTGAAATTTAAGGTACCGAATCCGCTTCCTGTTAATTGACAGTCAGTGATGTCCAAGCTACCTGACATTCGTTGTCAGCTCTTCTGCCAACTAATGATGTGATCATCTCACCACCCTTGCAGTTGAATACTCCGCCTGTACACCACCGGCTCACCAAAATAACTTCATAATCATAACCAATATTACATAGAACTTTTCAAAAATGAGTAGCTAAGCAAGCTAAGAACAAGAGAGCACAGAGGCATCGATTTTCTGCCGAAAACATCAGTTGTTCTCTTTTCGGCAGAATTCTGCCGAGCTTAAAAATCAAAACTGAGTGTGTGGGTTGGTACAAATTTTATAAAAAGTTTTTGTCCCTCGGCTCTGATCAAGGTCGGGAGAGTTCAAAAAACAAATTTTAAGCCTGATTTTCAGAATTTCCAAACAAGATGTATCACAAAATGCTATATACATCATTACAGTTATGCTACTATAAAAAATAGCAAAATATCAATGATTCACTGAAAATAATTTACTGGTCCTAAAATAAAAAATAAAAAGTGTCTCGACAGTGTGTAAAATAAATCCATGCTCCACAACCATAAAATTGCTTTTAAATTTGTCTCTAAGAATATGTTTAAGAATAACATTGACACATAACATATAAATGAAAAAAAAAAAACAAAAATATTATCAATGAGTTCACCTTTATAATCAAACATCTCGCGCTTTCTTGAAAAAATATTGAATGAAAGTTTATAAAATGGAAGTAATTTCTCGAATACTATTAAACAAAATCTTCTTGTGTAAGATTAGATTAGAATACTATCAAACAAATTCTACAACCCTCTTTGAAACATTTAATGATACTAATTCAACTTTCATCCAGTTTGTTAACGGTTAACGGTATCCAAAAACTTAAAATAAAATTTCAAATTATATTACAACAATTTTCGTTAAACAAGGTTACCAAAAAATAATATTTTTTTCATCCATAAGAAAGTTAAAGAAAAAAATAAAAGTGCTTCGATTTGGCTCAATTTTTTTCTGGGGGTTCCTTGATCAAAATAATTAGACCCGTATTATTTTTGTTTTGCCATAAGGGTGGCCTACCCCGTTTTAGGGTGGTCCAAAAAATGGCAATTTTCGTCCATTTGCACAAAAACCACTTTTTTCAAAAAACCTTACTTCGCTCCATTTCAACCGATTTTAGCTGTCTAGGGCGCAAATGATAGATGATAACTTTAGCTTCCAAGAAAAAATAATGAGGAGTTTCAAAAATCTAGCCTAACATTTGAAAAAGTCTTATGAAAACATCAAATGCCGTTTTGACGGTGTCTGGACCAAAGAGCCTATATCTGAAAATATTTTTAACGGATTCCTCGGACAATTTAACAAAACATATAAAAATTGGGCGAGGTTCATGTACAGGATTCAGAGATATGATTTTTTGAAAATAAAATCCTGGTTTTTCGACGCGCCGCGCGCGAAAACGGGAGATGACGAAATCGGCAAAAAATCAACTTTTTTCACTAAAACTGCGATAACTCAAAAATTTCAGCGATGACCTATACATGTTAGGGTATTCAAATTTTTGTCAATGAAATACGCAACTTTTGGTACCCTAACAAGCATAGGTCATCGCTGAAATTTTTGAGTTATCGCAGTTTTAGTGAAAAAAGTTAATTTTTTGCCGATTTCGTCAATTTCCCGTTTTCGCCAAATCGAAATACTTTTATTTTTTTTTCTTTAACTTTAATATGGAACTGCTTTATAAAGAAATTTGTGTTGCCCAACAAATAAGCAGGATCTATTCCAAGTTGTGAATGCTTCAGAAGCTAATATTATCTGAAATAAATCTTGATGTGAAATTTTCAGCTGATTAGTTTAATAAGAACAATAGATTTGCAGTAGATTGAAATGAAGGAAATCATAAAAGTTCTCTCATTATTATTTTTTGTAAATTTTCAAAACATTGGTATCATAAATTCAACAAAATGTATACATCCCCTTGTATTTCGGGAAATTTACAAATTTCCTGGGAAACGGGAATTTATTTTTTTCGGGAAATCCCGGAATTGGACGCTCTAATTCTAAATAGTTTACATTCGATTTTATAAGTTTCTTCATTGCAAATTTATTTTTCTGTCAATGATGATTTTTGCCCCCTGATTTTTCGAACAAATTCTGAAGGGGGAAGGGGACAAAAACTAGAAACAAAATTGGCAATGGCTTCATAGGATTTGAGCTGTATGGAAGACATTGCTTACAACTTCATAAAAAAAATATTCAGACTTCAAAAAATTATACTGTTTTGGAGTCGAGGTGGTGTCAGCTGTCTTGTTAATTCAATTAACATGAAAATATGTTCACAAAAATATGTATTTTTCACAAAACCTCGTGCTTTTGAAAAAAGTTTTATAGTTTTTTTTTCCATATGGGTAATCCACCAACTCACACAGCAGTTTCCCCGACCCCTCTTCGATTTGCGAGAAAATTTGTCATAAGGGGTAACTTTTGTCCCTGATCACGAATCTGAGGTCCCTTTTTTGATATCTCGTGACGGAGGGGCGGTACGACCCCTTTCTTTTAAAAACATGTAAAAAAGACATGTTTTTCATTAACTGGTGCCTGAAAAGGTGATGAGATGGAAATTTGGTGTCATACGGACTTTTATGTAAAATTGGACGCCCGATTTGATGGCGTACCGTCATCAGGGGAGACATTGGGTCATACAAAAATGCTGAAATTTGTATGACCCAATCTCAGCCCCCAATTTTCCGAACAACGGTATTTTTCGTCCCTATCGAAAAGTTCGATTAATCATGATAGGATATTTTACCAATTAGATTTTTTATAAATTCAATTCAGTTAAAATTCAACCCGTTTTATCTTCCAACAACCTTTCTGCCTTCCAGCTTGTGCAACCTCCCGAAACTTGCAGGTCGTCGTCCCGAACCGCAGCAGCGCAATAAATTTCCAGAGATTCATTCCTTGAGCAGAAAAACAAGTTCACAACTCACAAGTCAGGTCTGTGCGCCGAGAATGTTAAACCGAGAAACAAAAGTAAATTTGTTTTCATGATGCAGCGCTTCTACGGAGTTTCATAAATCTTGGTCCGCGCAAACATTACCTTTCATTATCTGCGTGATAGCGTGTCATAATTAAGGTTCTGCTGGGGATCTGCTCCAAGCACAAATACTGCCACGAGAGCTTCCAGACTGGTGAGGCACCACCACAGAGAGTGCGAGAGCCGAGCCATTATTTACTTATCCTTTCGATTATCCTACACTTGAAGTTCGGAATAACAAAACTGAACAAGGCAGAAATCAAAATAAAAATAAGCGAAGCAGCAAATAAAAAAAAACATTCGAAATATTTGAAGCCCGCAGACAGCCGAATTAAGGTTGTGCGTGTGTGCGTGTGCGGGCAAGTCTGCACTGAAATGATTGAGCCTACACACGAAAGTAAAAACGAGAGTTATCGTTTCCGGCCTCCACCACCACACACACTACCGGCTGGTCACTTCGCGATCTTCGGCGATCATCGTTTTTTTTTCGTCTCAACTTTTTTGGTCTACTAGACGAGTGTCTGCCACTGTTAAAGTGTTAATTTTTTTTTGTCTTCTTCTTCTTCTGTGTGTTAATTTAAGGATGGCCATTGTGGTCAAAGTCAAACAAGACACGGACAAAAAAGTGTGAGAGAGAGAGAAATATGAATTAAAGAGGACAAAAGAAGAAGGGGTAAAAAAAAGGCACGAGGCCGGTAGCAAAAGTATGCAAGAGACAAGTGAACCGGTTAAGGTGAGAGGAAGGAAGTCTCCAAAAGTGGCGCTGGTGGTAGTGGAGGCTTTATACCCGATCCTCATCATCATCACATACGAAAAATCACAAAATTGGAAGAAGGCCAGCTAACTAAAGTAAAGAAGTACGCCGGAGAGCGGCAGGGCAAGAGCAGTGGCGAGAGGGAAGTGATCGACGAGGACTTGTAACGCAATGAAGTTGTGTACCGAAATCTGTGTGCGTATTGGTGTAATTCTCAGCAAAGATTTTTGCGTGATCGGCTCGACACGGTGATCGATATTTTTTGCACACTTTTCAGGAAATGAGAGTGCGAAATCATTTATTTAAAATTTTATAATTTATACGAAGTCATTTGCATAGAATGTTCATGGTTGGTTCTGGTTTTCCCTTTTAACTACCAAAACGTGCAGGAATGTTCATGTGGAACAAAAGAAAATGCATGATTCGTGAATAACAAGCAATCTTTTAAAGACAAGCTGGATACAAATCTCGAGTTTTTTTTGAAAAGGTCCTATAAACAAAATTTTGATTTTTTGCTTATTGGGTGTTTTTAGAACCGCCTTTAGTCAAGGGTATTCAAAAACACCCAAAAAGCAAAAAATCAAAATTTTGTTTATTGGACCTTTTCAAAAAAAAACTCGAGAAATGTACATTTTAACTCTCTCTCTCTCTCTTCTTTCAAAATCTAATTTTATGATGTTCCCTCTATATTAGTTTTATTTGTTTGAAATCGAAGTAACAATCGGCATTTTTTTTTTGTACTTCGATCTTTTTATCGGAATGGTCATAATTTGAACAGATAACAGATAAGACCCTGAAGAAATGTTTCATGAATCCTTGCCTGAAGCTATCAAAACCTAAACTGATCTGATTGATCGAAAATTTTCATTAAAAAGTAAAAAAATGTTTAATTTATCATCTTAAAAAATAGTTTTGATTTATTTATTTTTTCTAAAAATCAGCAGAAGAACTGAATCAACAAAAAAACAAATTTCTGAACAACAAAGTAAAACAGCGAAATTGAAAAAAAAAAGCAGTTTCTCCAATATAAATCATTTCGGGATTTTTATATTTTTTTTTTTAAAGCAGTCAAAAGAAGCAATTTAGCATCATACGTTTTTCCATACAATTTAGGAGAATGGTCAAAATGGGTATGTGAATGTATGAAATTCTGTATCCTAAGAAGGGCTTTTGAGATCGAACTGTTGGCTGGGGAAAAATTTTAGAGTTTTTTTAAAGGTCCAATAAACTATTGTCTTTCATATGTTTATAGGATCTAATAAAAAAAAACCCTAGAATTGTAGGTTATCATTATGACTTTTTAGGAAAATAGGTACAGGGAAAAAAATAAAATAATTTAATTTTTATGATTTAAAGTGGAATTTTCATAAAAAGTTTTTTTTATTTTTGAACAAATTGAAAATCTGGACAAAAAATACAGAAAAATATTAAAGAAAAATTCCATTTACATTTTTTGTATGAATTCTACCGTTTTCAAGTTATTGCAACCTCTTGATATATATTTTATATATTTTTTTTTTGAGTTAAGAAAGTATTTATTTAAAGAAAAGCACATCAGAAAAATATATTTATGAAAAGTTTGGAAAATTTCCAGTAATTTACACAGCCTCACAAAGAACTCGAGTCGATGAAATGAATTGCTCTAAGTGTCACCAAATGAGCGTGTAATTTTCAACTATTGATATCTTGGAAACTATTGGTCCGAATTTCATTGCTGAAATTGAAAGTTTTGCGAAATTTACTGATCTCTTTAAAACAAATATTTTTAATAATTTCTTATTTGGACTACAATATCAAATAAGGAAAATTATCTTTTTTTAGACCATTTCAAATGTTACATTTAGGTTACATAAAGAACTACTTTTTGATACTTGTTCGGATTAAAGCAAAAATATTATTTTTAATAATAATTTAAGTTTTTTTCTAAATTCTGAAATCTGTTTGAAAAGATGTATTTTTTCACCCCTAAAAAATTAATTTCATTAAACGTTTAGTGAGAAGAGGGGAAATTTATTTAAACATGCAATAGCAGAATTTTTTTTATATTCATCAAGGAATGGTGACAGATTTTGTGTCAAATAGAAAGTGTAATATAACATCAGGAACTGGAGAGTTCTCATCAGTTTCTGATGAATTTTCATCAGGTTCACATTTTTACACATTTTTTAGGTAAAATTAGTCAAAAAATAGGTAATATTCAACCAACCAAAATTTCAACCTTCCAAAATTCTACTTTTTTCTGTTTAGGAAATATGATTTTTCTGAAAATAAATGCGTTTTTTAACAAAGCTAAAATCGGGGAAAAAGTATTAAAAAAAATAATTAAAGAACTTTTTTGAGTTTAGAAAATATTTATTGTAAGAAAAGCTCCTCAGAAAAATATTTCTTCGAAAAGCTGGGAAAATTTCCTGTAATTTTATCATTGGATCTTTGAAATTTAAGTCGATGAAATGAATTGCTCTATGTGTCACCAAATTAGCCTGTAATTATCAACTATTGATATCTTGGAAACTATTTGTCCGATTTGCATTGTTAAATTTGAAACTTTTGCGATTTTTTTTTTATCTTTTCAATAAGGCCGTTGCAAATATTTTTTGAAGTTTATGTCCCTCGACTCTGACCAAAGTCGAGGGGGCAAAAAAATAAAAAATGTATAAAAAATCAAATTACGAGCCATGGTTTCAACACTTTGATGAAAAAAGTGTTTTAAAATGCATTATACACCTGCCCAGTTGTTTTGCTATCATTAGTTTCCTAAATATCTAAATATTCACGAAAATTTTATTTTTTTGCGAAAAATAAAAATTTTGCGTTGCTGTACATTGGAATTTCATAAAAATTCATAACATTTTTAAACAATCCCAAACATGCTAAATATGATTATTAATGCAGAAAAATGAGTTTTAGATTGTTTTCAGTTGATTAGACTTCTATTTTCATGGAAATTTTGAAGTTTCTTGAAAAAATATTTTTTTGCCCCCTGATTTTTCAGAAAAATTTCGAAGTGACATAAACTTTGAAAAATATTTGCAACGGCCTAAAAATATTTTCAAAAATTTATTTTTTGGACTACAGTATCAAACAAGGAAATTTTTTTTTTTCGATCTTTTTAAATGTTACATTCAGGTTAAATAAAGAATTACTTTTTGATACCAGTTCAGATGTAAAAAAAAACAATATTATTTTTAAAAATAATTTAAGATTTTTTTTAAAATCTGAACTCTGTTTCATAAGATGTATTTTTCACCCCTAAAAATATTATTTAATTGAACTTTTAGTGTGAAAAGGGAAATTTATTTATACATACTATCGCATTAATTTCTTCAATATTTTGACTGGAAAGATGTGCTCTCCTTAAACTTTTATTTCCAGTGAATTATAGTTTTTGAAAAAGTCATTTCCAAAGACATACGCTCAAATCTTAAAATAAATTTGAAAAATATGATATACATGAGTCTGAAACATAAAAAGTGATAACTTATTCCACTTCCAAAAAAGAAAAAGTGTTATATTTTAAGACGTCCGTTCCAGTTAATTCAAAGCAATATAAAAAATCAGCATATTTTACAACAGTGTCTCAAATTGCCAAACTCTTTGGTCCAGACTGGACCCCGAGCGATTCAGACAGTCGTTTTGGAGCTTCGAAACCAGATCCCGCTTCCTGCCAAGCCACCAATTGGTTGGGACTTCTTCGCAAAAAAAACAGCTCCCTCGTGGCCGGCTAATTATTCATAGTTTCAGACGTGACTTCCCTAAAACGCGCTTTTATAACCTGCACACACAACACGGAGAGAAACTTGGTTGGACTTGAAAAATAAAAACACTTTCCATTGACCTGCTTAAGAGGCAGCAGCACCTTTGAAGCATATTAAGTTAGACGTATTGAGTTCATTCCACGGGATTCAAAACTAAGCTCTTTGATTGATAAACTTTTTCTTTACCACAGCACCACGATCGCTGGATGATCGCAGAGATGCAAAATGCAAACAACAATACTAAGTGATTGGGTCACTCAAAATCTGTCATTCAGTGGTTAGATTTGGTAGTCGTATTTGGCGTCAGAGGTTTTTCGTGTTGGTGTAAGACAAAATCATCCTTTTTCAAATTTATTTATAATTTTGTCCAAAATTTCCATCAACTCCCTCCAAAATGTTCACCACCGGTCTGGCTACCCTGCAGGCACACGGGACGCATTTTTACATTTAAATATACAACCTTTTTTTTTTGTTGCCCACAAGTTTCACCACCAGACAACGTCTGCCTGCCACCGGATTGAGGTCCCCCCCGCCCCTCTTTCCTATCGTCGAGGACCCCAATCTCATCAGGCCAGAGGAAGCCCCCTCTCGACGACCAAAAAGCTCGGCTTTACCAATAAAGGTAAACGATATCCGATCGTCGCAGAGTTTTACTTTTCATAAGAACCCCCCCTCGCCTTCCTCTTCCTTTGAACAGCAAGGTGACTGCTTAAGGGGGTGGTTCGGGAAGGGGTGGGGGGACCCACATGGACACACTTATTTATGTGTTTTGATGGGGTCGTTTTTTTTTTTGCTCATTTGCGAACAAGTGTGTTTCTCGGCGATCGTGTCTCGTATTGGTCGCGATTAAGAGGCCAAGGTGTACAATTATTTGAGCTTTTTTTTTGCACGAAGCACACGGCAGCCTTTGGCAAGGAGTTATGGGCTGGAAGTGTGGCTGTGAGTGTGAGTAGGACAAGAGAGCTTGAAGCTTTTTCAAGCTTGCCCTGGCAGGTAGCGTTACACCCGAACGAAAGAACTTGGACAATTAATGCCTCTTGGCAGATATATCACTCTTTGTTAGACTTCCCGACAACGAACGCATTGAGCTGAAGAAGACACGCAAACAATCTCCGAACAAGTTGCAATATCTCAGGAAAATCATAAAGTTCTTTCATTGGTCAAGAGTTTCGACGATATCTCGCCAAAGAGAGAGAAAAAAAAAGATTCACTAAATTTCAATTCGTCGCCGTCGTGCTAACTTGTCGTACGTGCATTTTGGGCCAAATTGAGTTAAGAACGCCATTTTGTGCAGCTCACAATGCCTCATCTTTTGACCTTCACAGATCCCCAAAATTCGATTTCAATCCTGAGATATTCAATGAAAACCAAAAAAGCTCCGAAAATTTTTGTCACTCTACATATAAAAGAAGTTTCAATCCTGTCGTGCTATGTTGTCACTACCTGAAAATTGATGTAAGTGCGACAAAGGGCAAAGGGATTTCAGGTCAGAATGCGTTTGACGCACGTACATGTTAGACTACCTTAAACATTTATAATTATAACTCGGGACTCCAGCAACCAATTTCAACCAAACTTCGGGACAATGCACAGAATGGTCAGACAAACAAAACGTGTTTGTTATTGTTTACATTGCGTGCTTTCGTTTTTGTTTATTCAAGGTCAAACATTAAAACGCGTTTTTCTCGGAACGTCAAAATGGCGGGTGCGACATGATAGCACGACGACGTCGAATTGTCACTCTCAGTGAGTGCTCAGTGAAATTCTTTTCATGAAGATCATTTCCTCATTAAGCTTCTTTTTTTAAAGACAACTGAGTCTCTCTCATTCAGAGTGTACGCGAGCGTGTGATGCCAGTTGTCAGGGATTTCAGTACCGAATTGAGCACACACACACCCCTCAGTGTGACAAGGTAATTAATGCAACTCGCTGCTGCTGGGTTTTTTGTAGTTTCAACGGTGATGCGTGACTTGTGGGTAATCGCAAGTGGTTTGGAATACTAAACACTGCCTGCTGGGGAAGACTATTCAAATTTGGGTGATTTCACTTTCGAAAATTGTTGTGATAGTTATGTGGGTTGTAGAAATGCTAAATGTCTATTTTTATCTTTTATGGTTGCTGGAAGGTGAAATGAATTCCAAAACAAGTTTCAAAAGTTATCTACTTCTACAAATTTTTCAGTTATCATTCGTGAAACATTAAAAAAACAGTCATATATAAAATCCGTATTTCATTATTGGTACTTTTATCAAACAGTTTTGGTTTTTTTTTTATAAATCAATAGTCAAACACTATCATGACTTCAACAAATTAAAAAAACAAAAAAAATATGCCAAAACATCATTTTTAAAGTGTCATTTTTCAATTTTTTTTAAACAAATTTAGCTTAAACTAAATTGAGTCCTTTTTTAACGAAAACATTTATTATTACATTATTTTATTAGCAGCTTATCTTGAGAAACTATTGTTAAAAAATGCTTCTATTATTTTGGAATTTCCTTCTTTCATGCTTTTTGTTATATATTTAGATCGATTCTACAACTTAAAATCTTTATTCATTGCTTGTTTTTTTTTTGTTTCTCATAATTTTTAAATCACTTTTAGTGTTCCTCTGGTTTTTATTCCTTTTATGGCAAATCCAATCTTATCGAACACAAGCCAGTTTGAAAAAAGCATCCTGGAAAAACATAGATAGCCAATTGTAGTATTACGCGATTAAAGCAGAGAGAATTCTGTGAACGGATCGCATGACTGAATAATAAATAAGAGAAAATTTATCATAAAATATGTATTTTCGGTGCATTTTCGAAAAAAAAAAACAAAAGCTAGTTTGTCCAAAAAATCCAAATGCAATTTTGACATCCAAACAGAAAATAAATATATTTTAAAATCGGTACGTTGATAACGATTTGAACTTACCGACTTTGCATCATTGGATAAATTGTTAAATTGTAAATTTATTTCCTTAAAAAAAAATCTGAAGAATAACCGGGTTCTTACATGTGATTGAATTTGCGCAAAATGTATTTTTAAGACTGATATTCTTTTTGCAGGGTGATGATTTTTTCGAATAAGGTTATGTTCCGAAAACATAAAAAATCGAAAAAAAATCGTTTTAAGACTAAGAATCAATCGTAAACTCAAATGCATTCGATATTTCTTTTCATCTTGTATCCAAATTAAAAGTGATTGTTCCTATAAACAGTTACCTTTCCCAGTAGTCGTAATCAAGCAGAAATTAGAGCGTCCAATTTCCCGGGGTTACAAAATTCCTGGGAAACGGAAAATTTTCAACAAATTTCCCGGGAAATCTCGGGAATTCCCGGGAAATTTTAAATTTATCGAAATTTGTTCTGATCATGGTTTTGGTTAATATTTTGCAACAAAATAGTATAAAATAGCAACTATAATGGTCAAAACAAGTGTTAGGTTCAATTAATGCTGCTTGTAAAAAAAACATACAAATTCAAGAAAATATAAAAAATTTCTAAATATATAAGCATTCTTTCGCTTCATTTTTCGTTCAAAATACAAAAAATTATGATTTTGTATTGATAAGAAGTAGCTAGGTATAATTTAAAAATAAAGAATAAAATTGATAATTTAGTTGAAATGAAAAAAAAAATCATACAGCAAATACGTTCATGGCAATACATTGAAATGAAAAAAATAATAATAAAGAAAATATCATGGCAAATATTTTATCCAGAACAAATCTTACTGGTTTAAGCATTGAATATACCTTAAAAATCTGCTCTTCACTTCAAATGCCATTTTTATGTAATCACAACTCAAAGTTTTCATATGTTTGGAGCGAGTATTTTAAATATGTTTGCATTTTAAGCACTTTTTATATAATACGAAGTAGTTTTTTTATTGGTTTTTTATTGATTTGGCCTAATAAAAGACTTTGGTTAAAAGAATTTCCATAGAAAAAAAAGTTGATAAGTAGTTTCAGATTTAAACCTTACGCCTTTGGTAGCTCTAGTGCTCTATAATTTTTAACTCTTGACTGTAATTTCTCGAACATCTTTAAACAAATTAACTTAATTCTTCTAGCTTAAATCCTCTTAGAGACATTTAATGATACCAATTCAATTTTCTTCCAATTTGGTCATGGTAAACAAAACGTAAAAAATCAATTTTGTTCTTGGCGGGAAGCGTTACCTTATTTTCAAATTATATAACAATAATTTTCGTTTGTAAAGCTTGCCAAAATTATAATAGTTAATTTTCATTTCATAATATCGTAATTTTTGCTGCCCAACAAATAATCAAGATCTATTCCTAGTTGTGAATGCTTCAGAAATTAATATCATCTGAAATAAATCTTGACTTGAAATTTTCAGACGAACTGATTAGTTTAATTAGAACAGTTAATTGAATTTAATTAAATAAAATTTTATTATTATTTCATTAAATCATTATTTTTTTATAAGTTTCAAAAATTGTACCAAAAAGTTAAGAAAATGTATACTTCCGCTTGAATTTCGGGAATTCCCGGGAAATTTACAAATTTCCCGGGAAACGGGAAATATTTTTTTTTCGGGAAATCCCGGGAATCCCGGGATTTTTTTCCGGGGACGGAAAATTGGACGCTCTAGCTGAAATTTATTAGTTTTATTTTAATATTTAAAATATTTAAAAATTTCGATTAAATTTAAAATTGAAACTTTTCAAATACTCTTTACCAGAAAAGAACAAAATTTTACTTATGTTCGACATTTTGACAGTGAAATCAAAATATTTGACACGTTTGGATTTGTCAAAATCAAATCAAATTATTCGCTCTACAGCTTTGCCTTGGCGTTCTCGATTGCGAGATTCTTACTCGAAACTAGGTGTTCGAAGGCTTGATTGTTGAGGCAATTGCAAACCTCTTTTTACACCTTAGCTTCCATCCACCCCGGGATTCGAACAGACGACCTTTGGATTGTTAGTCCAACTGCCTACCAGCGACTCCACCGAGGCAGAACCCAGGGAGACGACTCCTACACCTGGACTGAGCTAACGACCTAACCTTTTTAGGTTAGTCCGGGGCCAACATTTACTTCCCGTCCGACGGAAGGCGTGATCAGACAAATCTCGTCTCGAAAAATGCCACCGGGACCGTCTGGGATCGAACCCAGGCCGACTGGGTGAGAGGCAATCACGCTTACCCCTACACCACGGTCCCGGTATAATTTGTATTTTACTAAAAAAAAATATCATAATTTCTAAATATGTCTGAATCAGTGTTGAAAATTCGACGACTATGATTAATTTTGCGATTAATCGCTGTCTGTTACACCTCACGAATAAGACTGCTGAGAATAATCTTTATTCTCAAATTACCACGACTAGCTGTCATTCGTCGCGTCGCGTGTCGATGATTATAACAATCCATGACTGCTGGTGTTGAATGGGGAAAATTATAATCAGATCGCAGCAAGTTGACGACTAAACCCAATCATTCAAATTTTTACTCGTCTCTGCCACAGCCAGCGATCAAGTGTCAGTCGGGAAAGAAGAGATCAAAGCATACTCAGAGGGCCTTTCTTCAGGCAATCGTTATTCGCTCGAAGTGATTTTTTTTCAACCTTGTGTCTGATACAAATGTATCAGTTATTTTCAAAGAAGAAAAATATACTGAAATCTATATTTTCTAATAAACATATTTTAGTTTATTCTCAAAGATTTCATATTAATTAAAAAAAAAAACTATTAAAAAAATGTTAACTCCATCCTAAGAATGCAACGAAAATATTGTGTCTTTGAATTTAAAAAAAAAAACTTACAAAAATGATTGTGTAAATGACGTAATCAAAATGCTCAATTTTGAAGTAGAATTAGGATTTTGTAGATAATATTAAATCAATATTTTGAAAATTTATAAACAACTTTACTAGGGCTAAAAATATTATGAGCTCGAGTAAATTACCCAATGTAAACACAGTTTTTATTAGAATTATATTTTTGTTGAAAAATAAAAGAATTCTTTAAGAGAAATTCATGAAAATTTTGACTAAACCAATGACATTATGCTGGTTTGTCAGTCAAGTACTTCAATTTTGAAAAGTTTAAAAAGTTAGTTAACTATAATTAGGGACCATCCATAAACCTCGTCGACACCATGGGCGATTTTCAACTAAGGGAAGGGTGGGGGGGGGGAGGAGTCTGAGATTTCAAAAAAGTGTCTACGTAGTTTTTGGATGTTAAGGGACCACCATCAAATGTTGTTAAATAACATTATTTTGATATTTTTAAAATGTCTTAATTTTCTTCGGATTCCTTTGACAATTTTACACTTATAGACGGTAACATGAGTTTGTAAGTAATAAATATAATTTGTTTTTGAAATATAATTTACATTATTTTCAGTAGCACAAATTTCATATAACATGTGAAAACTTATGATTCATGCTTCGAATTTAGTTTCAAATGCAATATGAATCGATAATTTTTTAAACAAAACTAGTTTTAAAGAACTCCAGACAAAATTGTGACTTTTTAACGGTTCAACCCAAAATTTATAAGTATGATGAAAACACTTTTTTACTAAAAAGTGGACGGACCCAGTACATGTTTTAAAAATATTTATCTTGAGAAAAATCTCAACTGTTTAAAAAATTTAAAAAAAAATTAAATCTTATCATTGTCACCCTGGTAGTATGTATATTCTATTTACATGAAAACAATATTTTTATGATAAGATAACTAAAAATGTTTGAACTGTTTGGAGATTTTGTTAGGAAAAACAAATGCTTCTGTGGCCTTTTCGTAATTTCTGTTTAAACAGTTCAATAGTTTGAAAATGAAAGTAATTTTACCAGCAAACATATGTATTTTCAAATTAACTGGCTTTCAAAGTTTTGGCTAAAAATCTGTACTCACGCTTTTATTTCTTTAGAAGTTATAAAAACGTTTATTTAAATGTATTAATCATATTAAATCTTTTGAATTTGAAATGAGTTTTACTTTTTTCACGACTAATATTGGGAAAAAGTGAATAAAATTGAGTAAATGTTATTTGTTCAATTCTGTATTAACTTTTTAACAGGCGAACGTGAACGGTCACTAGAGCAAGTTGGATAGACTTTTTGTTTACATCTCGTCGCCATCGTGCTAACTTGTCGTGCGTGCATTTTGGGCCAAAATGAGTTAAGAACGCCATTTTGTGCAGCTCACAATGCCTTACCTTTTGACCTTCACAGATCCCCAAAATTCGATTTCAATCCTGATATATTCAACAAAAACCGAAAAAACTCCGTGCATTTTTGTCACTTTACATATGAAAGTAGTTTCAATCTTGTCGTGCTATCTTGTCACTCCCTGAAAATTGATGTAAGTATGACAATTGACCAAAGGGATTTCAGGTCAGGATGCGTTTGTCGCACGTACAAGCTAGACTACCGTAAATATTTGTAATTATAACTCGGGACTCCAGCAACCAACTTTAACCAAACTTCGGGACAATGCACAGAATGGTCAGCCAAACAAAACGTGTTTGTTATTGTTTACATTGCGTGCTCTCGTTTTTGTATATTCAAGGTCAAACATTAAAACGCGTTTTTCTCGGAACGTCAAAATGGCGGGTGCGACAAGATAGCACGACGACGTCGATCTACAGATGCACCCTATTGAAAAGTTAATACGGAATTATAAAAAAACTACACACATTTTTACCAAAAAAAGCAAATACAGCGTAGATTTTTTAATTTAACTGTAATGTCTGCACTGGTCAGTACATCTTAAGAACATTACACCTATGCGCAATGCACCGGCTCATAGACCAGCTTCCACCCGGCCACTCTTCCATCCCACCAACAATCAGCCGTCACCGACATCCACCACTACCAGCGACCAGGTGTCCACCACAGCCAGCCCGGCAGCCGCCGCCGCCACGAACCGCACACGATCAGTTTCACTTTCCACCGCCGCCGGCCACGCCGGGTACGCAATCCCTATACCTGTGCGAAACCCACCGCCCTCCCTCCCTCCAACCATTCCCTTTCTTTCTCTTCACTCTCCCTTCTTCCACCTACTTCTACTCTGCTCTATCTCGCCCCGCGGTTTCTCTCACTCTCCACTCACTGCTTCCCTACTTCCCACCTTTAACAACCCCTTTCCATTTCATCTTCCTCGCTCCTCCAACTCCCTCCTTCCTCACGCGTCTGTCTTTGCACGCTTCTTCTTACCCTCTTCTTTGCCGATCTTCGCCGTTCGCAGATCGCGAACCAGTTTTTGTCCAAGTCTTTGGAACATTGCAAGGTGTTTTTGGTTAAAGTTATTTTTAGTTTTGTTGAACTTGTAACTTGGTTCTAAAGAAGTTATTTAAAACAAATAACTAACTGCAGTTCAACAAGTTAGGTATTTGTACTGTCAAGACTGACATAAAACGCATTTCTGCTCTCAAAAATATTTGTTATTATTATTGGTTTTGTGTGCGATCAATCTCTCACCACGCCTGTGTTTACTCTACTCTTTTGCTAGCTTCTACTTCTCGAGTTTTTTTTGAAAAGGTCCTATAAACAAAATTTCCAATTTTTGCTTTTTGGGTGTTTATGAAACCGCCTTGAGTCAGGGGTATTCAAAAACACCCAAAAAGCAAAAATTGGAAATTTTGTTTATAGGACCTTTTCAAAAAAAACTCGAGACTTCTACTTTGGTTCGATTGCATCTTCTTCGTGATCTTCTTCGGCTTCTTCTTCCAATCGTAGAAGGCAGTGAGTTATATATGTGCGTGTCGGTCGGTGGAGCTCTGCGGCTCTTGTCCACGGATTGCGTAACAACCACAAGCATGCTGCCGCCGTGCGCCTTAAATGGTAGTTGTTTTAGGTCATCATGTCACACACTCCACACCACCAACACCGCAAAACTAGTTACTGCGGGGGGTGGGTGGTGTGGCGGCACTATGATCAAGAGACAAGACAAAGAGTAAGAAAACACATGGTTTGGAGAAGTTGCGGAGAGAGAGAGCGGGGGGTTGCCAGAAAGTTGGGGTGGTTGGTTGGTTTGGAGAGATATCATGATCCAAACCACTAATGCTGGAGTGGATGATGTCCCAGGTTTTACAAAATTTATCGAAGTTTAATCGCTTCGAAATATATCAAACGGAACAGGGTGATTCAAACGAAATAATTAATTTGTTTGAAAATCTCTATTGAATCCAAAATATGAACGAGATGTGAAATGATTATAACCAAGCTGAACTTGTTATCATATCACTAAAAATATAGAAACTAAAATTTTCTTCCTACAACGTAGGGCTCAGAAGAAAACTCTGCCAAATTATATTAGTAATAAAGAAACTAAATAAATGCGAGAAAATAAAACGCTCAGTAACATCAAAGCAAAATTATGTTCAAGTGTTTTAAAAAAGGTTCTATTTTAAAATTAAAAAAAAACATGTTGCCGTAAAACGGGGTGGCTTTGATAGCCGGGGTGACTTTGATAGGTTTGCGATTTTTCCGCAAAATTAAGAGTACAATTTAAATACGTACGGAATGGTTTAGAATCATACTGACCGTGGTAGAGAAGTGTTCAAAGTACCTCAAAAAGAACTTTTCATAAAATTTTGGAAAGTTTAAAAAGTTAGTTAACTATAGTTAAGAAAATGTTGATGAAAGTCATTATTTTAAACTTCTCAAAGTGTCATGATTTTCTCAATGAACATGATTTTGAATCGGAAAACGGAATGCATTTTCGGATTCATTGGACAATTTCCCATTAGGAGAAGGTTAAATAAGTTTGTAAATAATACATAATATGTGTTTTTGAAACACAACTAAAAAAAATCTCCAAATTTATAGGCAATTTCAGTTGAACCAATTTCATGTAAAATGTAAAAACTTGTGATTCGTGCTTTGAATTCAGTATGAAATGCAATTTTAATCGATAGTTTTATGAACAAAACTAGTTTTAACAAATTTCTGTCAAAATTCCGACTTTTCACCTATTTTTTTTTGTTGTTGAAAAGCTTATAAACTTAGTTAACTAATTATAAACATGGTTTTTTTTTTCAAAACTATATCAGCTACTTTAGTGACATTTAACGTACAAATAAAGTTTGAACATCTTAAATACGATTTTAATAAGAAAAACTATGAGCATGAGCATGAGCATGAGAGACCACCCATGGTTGTCCTTCTCCGTTGCTGAACAGGACCGTAATCACCTAACAATACAACTGACCATACGCTTAAACGATCTAATGGTGTTTCCCTTATCAACAGCATGTATGAATGCGTTGAAAAGATAAAACATCAAGATCATTAAAACTAGATCTGAAGCAAATAGGTAACAGTCATTGTCCACCAACGGCGCCCGCCATGTCAGTTTGTAGATCTCGGGGGGATTGGGACGGGAATGTTAGTTAGCACAGGTTGCTACAAAGGGTGGGTTCTATACGATATCCACACCCCCACGTGTGCCGGAAAACTACTTCTACTTGGGATTTTGTTAGTGGGAAAGGGTAATGGCCAGGATTCATCATAGAGGATGATGATGCGACCCAATAATCAATAAATTTTGTTTAATGATGTGATGTATTATGCATTCTCAAGGCAAACAGTCGGAGGTTGCGGATGAGATTATTCCCGGTTATTTGGTGTTGAGTTTAGCATAAATGATTCAATCTTAGACAGAAGATAAAAAGTCTGACTAACAGGATATCGTTGCCAAATAAAATTACAATTACAATTACAATTACAATTACAAAGACAAAACCAAATAAAATGCGAAAACGCGAAACCGCCCGGACCGAAAAACACACAATCGGGGGGAAAACAATGACGGAATCGGCAACGAAAATCCGGCGTGTTGACCGCGACCCACACCGTTCAAATTCTCCAAAGCAACTGTCAAACATCGCGAAATCGTCCGGGTCGAAATACACACACAATCGGGGGGAAAACAATGACGGAATCGGCAACGAAAATCCGGCGTGTTGACCGCGACCCGCACCGTTCAAATTCTCCAAAGCAACTCCGATTGTAATAAGAAAAACTATGACTATCAAAGTCACCCCGGAATTTAAACTAAGAATTTTTAACGTAACTATTTTTCTAAACACTATTGAAAAAACTTTTTTCCAAAATAGTGCATGGACTAAGTGTGGCGTACCCCAGTACATGTTTTAGAAATAATAAAAATCTTGAGAAAAAAAAAAAATCTTGAGAAAAACCTTTCCTGTTGGAAAATATTCCAAAAACAAACTGAAATCCTATCAAAGTCACCCCGGTTTACGGTACTTATCAACCTTATGGTGATTGATGCCTTCTTCACATTTAGGAAGGAAGGCTAACCAATCACTTGATCCCAAATTATAAGAGCAACATAAAACTGAAAAATAAATATCGTCCAATTTATCAAAACTCGGAGCAACATTAAATTGAAATTCCCAGCTTTCCCTAGCAAATATAAAATTACCCGAATTATCTAATTTAATATTTTAAAACAATTTAAATAGAATTGTAAAATCAATTGATTCACTAATCTTAAGAAGCGTCATTTTAATTAATTATACATGTTTTATTAAGTGTCTCTTCGTTAATTTGAATTCATGTTGTAGAAATTGTTTGAACAAATCTATACTTTACTGAAACCATATGCAAATGTTAAGTCTAGAGCGTCCAATTTTCCCCGAAAAATTATTTTCCGTTTCTTTCTTGAAAATACTTTTTTTGGAATAAGTTATTTGAGGAGCATAGATTTTCATGTCCAAGCACTTATATTATTTTTTAAAAAAACTTTATGATCAACACCTAAGTGCTTATAACTTTAATTAAGGTTGACAGATCTTCAATATATTCCTCTAACTGGGAAATTCTCATTTGAAAAAAAAAAATATGGAACAAATATTAACCATCGAAAATCATAGGATTGATCGATGTAGTTAAAAATTGAAATTCACAGTAAGCACTCAAAACTTCGAAAAAACAATGTTGATTTATAAAGTTGTCAGTGTTTTCTTGGTTTAATTTGTTTCAATGAAAAACTCAATTTAATAAAACTGTTTTACCACTCACATTTAGCATAATTTTTGAATATATATTTTTTGAAATATTTGATTTAAAAACAGTATTTTTCCGTTTAATACGAAAATTGATTTAATTTTATAAGAAAGTTAAGTATCTCCAATTTATGAAAACTAGCTCAATCTTAACCTTTTAAAAACTATACTCATAATAAGAAGTGGAAAAATATTTGCAAAGACTAGGAGTATTGTTTAAATTTTAAAATATTTTTTAATCATTTCTCAAATATTTAACGTTTAACATTTTCAGATAATCAACATTTTTGGTCTTTTCAGAAAGGTCTTTCAAAAGAAAGAAAATAAAAAAAAATATTTTTTTTTCATGATTGGATTATCCGAAGTCTTATACAAACCTTCGGATAATTTAAGCTTCGGATAATCGAGCCTAGACTGTAGTATATTGGCGATACATTTTTCAGAGTTGTTGCTGACCGAAATCAGATTTCTGGTCAAATTTGGTGAAAGAACCGAATGCTGGATTGTTTTAAGTTTTTAAGAAATTTATTGTGATCAACATTTTTTGAACAATTATCGTCACAAAGTTCCAAAAACCTGCAAATCTCCACCCTACCCTTGGCAACTCTGCCCCATCCGAAATCGTCTCTGTTTTGGTCAGACGTCGTCACAGTGCGTGGGCTCGTTTGCTCACGCTCACTCACGCTCGCTCAAAAAAACCCACACGCACGCTCGTTCGCTCGTGCTGCACGCGGTCTCTTCTAGCCTTAGAGGCGATATCTTGTCTACCGTGGTGGGTGCACTTTTTGGATTTTAGCCTAGAGCCGTCCACCCTCTCTCTTTTTTTCGAGCTGTGTTGTTCTCGTGTGACTTTGCCTCTCTCTTTTTTCTGGTTTCGCGAACCGCCGTCAGAACTTCGCTCACGTAAAGTGTGTGATTTGCGGGGTGCTCTCATCGGTGATAATTAGCGAGTATCGAGAGGGAAAATAAGCGAGATTTTCTGTTTGTTTGTTTTGTTTGTCGGTTTACTTAACTTAAGGCTACTTACCACATATCGTTGCAAAGTACTGATTTCTAATGCCTTTCGACAACATTGGGGAGAACTGGCCGGTTCTTCACGTGCTGGAAGTCGACGACGACGCGGTGGTCGCGATTCGGGTAAGGGTACTTTTCGAGCAGTGGCCGGGGCATCAACAGCTGAAAGTACACACGGACCCACAGTTTCAGCACAAAACAGTTCACGAAAAATACGGTGTATGTGAGTTAAAAACCAGTTTAACAACTAGCAACAACAACACCAACAGCAAAAATTCACGCAGAGACACCGCGAAAACAAGTCACAAGCCACAAGTTTCGAGTTCGAAACCAGCTCGCCGTCCGAAATTTTTATTGAGCAAAACTCGTCGTCGCCGTCGCCGCGATTTCACTTTCACTCGCCGCGTCCGTATTCGACCAACGCCGCTGAACAACTGCGACGAGCGCTCCGAGCATGTCCATCGACAGTTTATGGATGAATATTTCGAGCTCGCCGTCGTCGTCGTCGTAGTTGGCGGCGCGCGTGTTGTTGTTCCTCCTCTCTCACACTCTCGCGCTTCTTAGCCGGCTCAGCAGCAGCAGCCTCGCAGACTCTGGCTCAACTGGCTGGTTGAGGAACAAGACGCGGAGAAGGAGGAGCAGGAGCAGGAGGAGAATTTGTGTGTGCTTTTTTTTTACTCTCTCGCCTTACACACTTCTTGTTTGTGCCAAACAAAAGCGAAAAGGCCTTCGCAGTCAGTACTGCTGCTGAGGTTGTTCCTATTTTTGTTGGTTTGTTTTTGGTTGGTGATGGGAGGTTCGTTTTTTTTCGAGCACGTCTTTTGGGTGTACTCTGGAGTTGATCATACAAATGTGGATATTATTTTTTTTAACTTGTTTGAATTTCTGAATAATTATCTAACATAACACATAACCATTCAGATAAACAGATTTAGCTTCTGCAGATTTTTTTATATCTAGCAATAATGTTTGTTGTAATACTGAGCATGTCTATAACATAACCATCTACATCTTTTCAATCAAATTGAAAATTAAGGCTTACTATTTAAAATAAGGTTTTTCGTAGTTGTGAACCCCTCCAACTTGACCAAAACCGAAGAACAAAAACTATGAATAAAATGTATGATGTTGTAAATCAGGATTGCTCAACCTTTTGACCTGATCTGATTTATCTGAAGCACGGGCCGGAAAAAATGTTCAATAAATGTTGAAAAAAAAAAACATTTTAATAAGGAATAAGGATAAAAAATTAATAAGATACATACACTTTAATTCCAAAACAAGAAAAACAAAGAAATGAAAAAAAATAGTTGATTTATTTTTATATAAATTAAATAAAATTATTTATCAGGTTTAAGTTCTTCCTGATTGCTGTTGTTTTACAATCATATGTTATATAGAAACTTAAGTTAGATAATTTTTTTTACGAAAAACTTTTAGATAAAAAATGTATATTGTTGCATCCTGATTTCTTGAAAAATATTCGCTTTGATATTCATTCAATTAAATTTAAAACAATTTCGTAATTCTTATACAACCTTATAGAATTTTGCAGTTCCTTAATATTGTGTAAATTTGAAAAGTGCAACATTTGTAGGTGTAATATTACCTCTTTAATGATGCCATTTCAATTTTGACAGAAAAATGCCAAAACAATTAAATAGTGGTAGATTTAAATATTTTTGGAGGTAAAATTTCATTTTTTTCTGACATAAAGAATTCACTCATTCCCAGATGATTTATATTATTACGATTTTTTAACTGTGTATACAGCCATTCCACGTCAAACAGGAAGTCTCCAAATCAAAAGTGCTCCGATTTGGCTCAAATTTGGAGTGGGGGTTCCTTGGCCCAAATAATTAGACCCGTATTTTTTTGTTTGGCGATTAGGGTGGTCCTCTCTGAAATCGACTCTGAAAATCGACGAAAAATGCAATTTTTTGGACCACCCTATTTGGGATAGGACCACCCAAATCGCCAAACAAAAAAATACGGGTCTAATTATTTGGGCCAAGGAACCCCCACTCCAAATTTGAGCCAAATCGGAGCACTTTTGATTTGGAGACTTCCTGTTTGACGTGGAATGGCTGTATAAATAATTTTTAAGTTATTGGATATTTAAAAAAAAGATTTCAAACCAAAAGAAAATATAAGAAATAAAAATGCAACGATGCAACGAACTCTTTTTTAGATTTTTGGATGAATTTGCTAGCATTTGTAAATGCTTTCATCGAGCAAAATTTTAATTTTTATTCAAAGTGATTTTTTTGGCAACGTTGCTTACTCATTCTTTAAAAATGTCTGTTTTAATAAATTTAAATTAAGGATTATTCTTTAAAGTTGTAGCAAACAATCCATGTTTTTTGAAAATATATTTCACATGTTTACGAAATAGGCAATTTTGTTTTCTGATGTAAATTTTTAACAAAAAAACTGATTCTGAACATAATTAATTTAGAATAATACAGAATTCTAATAAAAAAAAAATTGAAATATATTTGGATGATTATTAAGTGTTTTTGGTAATTTTTATTTTTAAAATTTCAGAGAAATTATGATTACTCCTTAAGGTTTTTTAATGTATTTTATAAACCTTTCTTTTTTATCACTTTTTTCAAAACATTTATTTAATTTTATTATGTTTTTTTTTTCGTCTAGTGATAAAAAACTTTGAAAAAAAAACTGTATGCCTTGATAAAAAAAAAAGATTCATTCAAACAATTTTATTCCAAATATAAGGTAAAAACGTGTAAATTTAGAAGGTGTATTAATTGGAAAAATTTAACCTATCCTTAATTTAGACTAAAAAAAGTAGCATTACAACAGAATACTGGCAAATTTAAACAGTTTAAGAGGAAAAATTTCAAAAAAAAATCTGGCATAAAAGATGTAGTGATGCTTAAATGTAATATTACCAAGATTTTTTGAAATGAGTAGTAAGCCATTGAAATATGAAGGTCAAGAATGTTATGTTCCTTGACACTAACTAAAGTCAAAAAAAGACTTAAAAATATTTATAAAAAAAAATATTTAAAACCATACGTTCAACATTACCTGTACAATTGTCTTACAATCTTAAGTTTTCAAAAAAAAAAGTTTTAATGAAACAACACTTTTAATTTATTTTCTTAGTGATACTGTGCATCAAAATTTCACCAAAAATGCTTAAAATGGGTTTTAAATAATTTTAGGATGATTGCATATCAATTCCTCTTAAAATTTCGAAGTTTTTGTAAAAAAAACTGCCCTTTGATTGAGCAGATTGGAAATTGCGTTGTGGAGGGATGACAACGAAAAATATCTGTATCGGCCTGATGATTGGAAAGCAAATTTCTGAGAATATACTGATACAAATAAAAAAAAATAATCTTATGCTTTGAAAAACTGTTTCAGACAAAAAAAAATCTTGATAAAAGCCGTTTTATTGTCAAAAATAGAAAAAAAAATCTAACGATTCAATTTGTTCAAAACACGTTACAGGTTTCACTGGCGGTTGCTCAGTTACAGCTTCTGAAAAACGAAATTATCCTGTATACTTTAAAAGCCCAATTGTTAGATTTGAATTTCTTCAAATAAAATCGACAAAAGTTTTTTATCATAAGATGTGCTCTCCTTCAACGACCTGTTTCGATGGAATCTTGTTTTTGCTGTTTTTGATAACACTGCAGCGGCAGCAGCCGCCGCAATTCACAAAACATCCGAGACATTCACCACGACCACGACAAAAAGAGACAGAGACAGACATACCGGCTGGAATAATCATCTCGTTATTATTTGGTATTTGTATGCGTCAGCAATATTCCAACCCTTGGGCCGATGCCCAACCGTCCAGCCTGCAGCTGATAATGGGTTTGAACACAGTCACGCACACTGAAATCTGCGGCAGACAGGTCTTGGGAGAGTTGGTGGTCATAAAGCTCGCAGCAGGACATGATCCTTGCGCGCCGATGGACAAGTCTTGGCTGCTCGTTATGTATCGGTTGACCAACTTGCAGTGTAGGACAGGACTTGCTGGACCGAGAGATGAACTAGTTTCGTCGTCGGTCGTCTGGAGTGTCCTTGCTTTGTGCAGTCAACGGAGTCGTCTCTACAGGGAGTCGTGATTGTGACCTGAATTAATTGATGCGATGTAATTTTCCATGGCAAATGAGTTGTTGCAAAGTTTTCGAGAGATCCAATTACAATTACAATTACAATTACAATTACAATTACAATTACAATTACAATTACAATTACAATTACAATTACAATTACAATTACAACTACAATTACAATTACAATTACAATTACAATTACAATTACAATTACAATTACAATTACAATTACAATTACAATTACAATTACAATTACAATTACAACTACAATTACAATTACAATTACAATTACAATTACAATTACAATTACAATTACAATTACAATTACAATTACAATTACAATTACAATTACAATTACAATTACAATTACAATTACAATTACAATTACAATTACAATTACAATTACAATTACAATTACAATTACAATTACAATTACAATTACAATTACAATTACAATTACAATTACAATTACAATTACAATTACAATTACAATTACAATTACAATTACAATTACAATTACAATTACAATTACAATTACAATTACAATTACAATTACAATTACAATTACAATTACAATTACAATTACAATTACAATTACAATTACAATTACAATTACAATTACAATTACAATTACAATTACAATTACAATTACAATTACAATTACAATTACAATTACAATTACAATTACAATTACAATTACAATTACAATTACAATTACAATTACAATTACAATTACAATTACAATTACAATTACAATTACAATTACAATTACAATTACAATTACAATTACAATTACAATTACAATTACAATTACAATTACAATTACAATTACAATTACAATTACAATTACAATTACAATTACAATTACAATTACAATTACAATTACAATTACAATTACAATTACAATTACAATTACAATTACAATTACAATTACAATTACAATTACAATTACAATTACAATTACAATTACAATTACAATTACAATTACAATTACAATTACAATTACAATTACAATTACAATTACAATTACAATTACAATTACAATTACAATTACAATTACAATTACAATTACAATTACAATTACAATTACAATTACAATTACAATTACAATTACAATTACAATTACAATTACAATTACAATTACAATTACAATTACAATTACAATTACAATTACAATTACAATTACAATTACAATTACAATTACAATTACAATTACAATTACAATTACAATTACAATTACAATTACAATTACAATTACAATTACAATTACAATTACAATTACAATTACAATTACAATTACAATTACAATTACAATTACAATTACAATTACAATTACAATTACAATTACAATTACAATTACAATTACAATTACAATTACAATTACAATTACAATTACAATTACAATTACAATTACAATTACAATTACAATTACAATTACAATTACAATTACAATTACAATTACAATTACAATTACAATTACAATTACAATTACAATTACAATTACAATTACAATTACAATTACAATTACAATTACAATTACAATTACAATTACAATTACAATTACAATTACAATTACAATTACAATTACAATTACAATTACAATTACAATTACAATTACAATTACAATTACAATTACAATTACAATTACAATTACAATTACAATTACAATTACAATTACAATTACAATTACAATTACAATTACAATTACAATTACAATTACAATTACAATTACAATTACAATTACAATTACAATTACAATTACAATTACAATTACAATTACAATTACAATTACAATTACAATTACAATTACAATTACAATTACAATTACAATTACAATTACAATTACAATTACAATTACAATTACAATTACAATTACAATTACAATTATTATTACAATACCACAATTTCTCGTTTTCGCAAATCGACTTCTCTTTTTTTTATTTGGATGAAACTTTGTCCATATCAAAATAAGTCACATTGCATCAGTAGTTTTTACATTCAAAAAAAATTTGGACTGGTCATACTGAAAGGGCATGCAAAATGTTCGAAAATATGAATCCTCAGAAGGAATTTCCTCCAAAGTTTGAGGTTTGCCGAATTTTTATTTAAAAAAAATACTTTATGAAGAAATATCATCCATGCAAATAATATTTTTGAAAAGCTGAGAATAAAACATAATTTTCAGATGCCGAATCAATCCAAAATTTTTTTTTTTGTTTTTGTTGGTATAGTAAAACTCGTGCATTTATTCAAAAAATGTATAGAGTCATTTTCGATTGCAAATTTGATTTTGCATCGGAAAATCATGTTTCGAATTTTGTTTCACAAAGCTTTATGATATCTTTTTTCAAAAATCATTTTTTCCAAAAATGATTGTTTCCAGTATCATAACATAAATCACCCTAAACTCTAACACAAAAATTCCATTTTTTTAAAGTAAAAGTAACACATTGTGCGGTACAGCAATACAAAATAGATCTGTGAATATTCAAAAATCTGTGTCTTGTAAAGAAATTTTCTGATCGATTTGGTATCTTCGGCAAAGTTGTAAGTAATGATTAAGACTGTTGAGCAATTCTCTACGAAATCGGTCTTTTTTCTTCAATTTTAATTTTTGTATTTTTTAATCCGACTGAAACTTTTTTGGTGCCTTCGGTATGCCCAAAGAAGCCATTTTGCATCATTAGTTTGTCCATATAATTTTCCATACAAATTTGGCAGCTGTCCATACAAAATGATGTATGAAAATTCAAAAATCTGTATCAGGAATTTTGATCGTGTCTTCGGCAAAGTTGTATATGGACTACACTGGAAAAAATAATACACGGTAAAATTTGGTTTTTTTATTTAACTTTATCACTAAAACTTGATTTACAAAAACACTATTTTTAATTTTTTATTTTTTGATATGTTTTAGAGAACATAAAATGCCAACTTTTCAGAAATTCCAAAAATCATTGACCGAGTTATGAATTTTAATCAATACTGATTTTTTCAAAAAATCGAAATTTTGGTCGTAAAAATTTTTCAACTACATTTTTCGATGTAAAATCAAATTTGCAATAAAAAAGTACTTTAGTGAAATTTTGATAGAGTGCACCGTTTACAAGTTATAGCCATATTTAAGTGGCTTTTTTGAAAATAGTCGCAGTTTTTCATTTTTTAAAATTAGTGCACATGTTTGCCCAGTTTTAAAAAAAATATTTTTGAAAAGCTGAGAAAATTCTCTATATTTTGCTTATTCAGACTTTGTTGATACGACCTTTAGTTGCTGAGATATTGCAATGCAAAGGTTTAAAAACAGGAAAATTGATGTTTTTTAAGTTTCACCCAAACAACCCACCATTTTTTATCGTCAATATCTCAGCAACTAATGGTCCGATTTTCAATGTTAATATATGAAACATTTGTGAAATTTTCCGATCTTTTTGAAAAAAATATTTTCGGAATTTTCAAATCAAGACTAACATTTCAAAAAGGCCAAACATTCAATATTACGCCCTTTTAAAATGTTAGTCTTGATTTGAAAATTTTGAAAATATTTTTTTCGAGAAGATCACAATTGTTTCATGTATCAACATTGAAAATCAGACCATTAGTTGCTGAGATATTGACGATAAAAAATGGTGGGTTGTTTGGGTGAAACTTAAAAAACATCAATTTTCCTGTTTTTAAACCTTTGCATTGCAATATCTCAGCAACTAAAGGTCGTATCAACAAAGTCTGAATAAGCAAAATATAGAGAATTTTCTCAGCTTTTCAAAAATATTTTTTTTAAAACTGGGCAAACATGTGCACTAATTTTAAAAAATGAAAAACTGCGACTACTTTCAAAAAAGTCACTTAAATATGGCTATAACTTGAAAACGGTGCACTCTATCAAAATTTCACTAATGTACTTTTTTATTGCAAATTTGATTTTACATCGAAAAATGAAGTTGAAAAATTTTTACGACCAAAATTTCGATTTTTAAAAAAAATCAGTATTGATTAAAAAATTCATAACTCGGTCAATGATTTTTTGCACAACCTGGAAATTTCTGAAAAGTTGGCATTTTATGTTCTCTAAAACATATCAAAAATAAAAAAATTAAAAATAGTGTTTTTTGTAAATCAAGTTTTAGTGATAAAGTTAAATAAAAAATCACCAAATTTTTTTACCGTGTATTATTTTTTCCAGTGTAGTCCGTATCCATACCTACAACTTTGCCGAAGACACCAAATCGATCAAAAATTCCTTCAAAAGATACAGATTTTTGAATTTTCATACATCATTTTTGTATGGACAGCTGCCAAATTTGTATGGAAAATTATATGGACAAACTAATGATGCAAAATGGCTTCTTTGGGCATACCGAAGGCACCAAAAAAGTTTCAGTCGGATTAAAAAATACAAAAAAAATCGAATGACCAAAATCCTAGAGAACTGCTCTGTTATAAAAATGTGATCATAAATTGTATGAGGCCTTGCATAAAAAGGTGCAGGTGGTTATGTTACACATGACCAGTATGACAAAGAACTTTGCAAGATGATTGTTGAAATTTTCGATTAGAATGTCCGGTCCAAATTTCTCCATGATTCCCATATAATTACGTCCTATCAAACTGAGGGGACGGAAATTGCAAGTGGAGCTAAAATAGAATTCAAGGTGAAATCAATCGACTTTCACTCACCACTCGAAAGTTACCAAGATGCTGAAATGTTTTTGCAAGGCTGTTGCAAGCAATCGGCGGCAGGAAAGTAAATTTTAACAGCAAACATTAAAACTGCCCTTTTCAGGGTTCTAATTGATTACAAAATAGTTTTTTTTTAAATTTCCAGAAACAGATTTTCGCAGCGGCACAAAAAAATGCTTCGCAGCAATCTATTTATTACTTCAATTTATTTTTACTGCTTAGTTTTAGATAATGGCCAAATGCAATTTTTCATGTCCAGTATCGGAAACCATAAAGTTTAATACCCATATTGCCGCAACTCTTATGGTTCGGCAAATGTCCGCCATCGGAACATCCGCGGGGCCTCCGGCCACTCCGGATTGTGGCCACTACTGCCGAAATGTCAAATTTCATGTCCAGTATCAAAAACCATAAAGTTTGATACCCATATTGCCCCAACTTTTATGGTTCGGCAAATGTCCCCTTCGGAACATCCGGGGCCTTCGGCCACTTCGCATAGTGGCCACTACTGCCGAAATGTCAAATTTCATGTCCAGTATCAAAAACAAAACCATAAAGTTTGATACCCATATTGCCCTAACTCTTATGGTTCGGCAAATGTCCCCCATCGGAACATCCGCGGGGCCTCCGGCTACTCCGGATTGTGGCCACTACTGCCGAAATGTCAAATTTCATGTCCAGTATCAAAAACCATAAAGTTTGATACCCATATTGCCCCAACTCTTATGGTTCGGCAAATGTCCCCCTTCGGAACATCCGCGGGGCCTTCGGCCACTTCGCATAGTGGCCACTACTGCCGATTTGTCAAATTTCATGTCCAGTATCAAAAACCATAAAGTTTGATACCCATATTGCCCTAACTCTTATGGTTCGGCAAATGTCCCCCATCGGAACATCCGCGGGGCCTTCGGCCACTTCGCATAGTGGCCACTACTGCCGATTTGTCAAATTTCATGTCCAGTATCAAAAACCATAAAGTTTGATACCCATATTGCCCTAACTCTTATGGTTCGGCAAATGTCCCCCATCGGAACATCCGCGGGGCCTCCGGCTACTCCGGATAGTTGCCACTACTGCCGAAATGTCAAATTTCATGTCCAGTATCAAAAACCATAAAGTTTGATACCCATATTGCCCCAACTCTTATGGTTCGGCAAATGTCCCCCTTCGGAACATCCGCGGGGCCTTCGGCCACTTCGCATAGTGGCCACTACTGCCGATTTGTCAAATTTCATGTCCAGTATCAAAACCATAAAGTTTGATACCCATATTGCCCTAACTCTTATGGTTCGGCAAATGTCCCCATCGGAACATCCGCGGGGCCTTCGGCCACTTCGCATAGTGGCCACTACTGCCGATTTGTCAAATTTCATGTCCAGTATCAAAACCATAAAGTTTGATACCCATATTGCCCCAACTTTTATGGTTCGGCAAATGTCCCCCTTCGGAACATCCGCGGGGCCTTCGGCCACTTCGCATAGTGGCCACTACTGCCGAAATGTCAAATTTCATGTCCAGTATCAAAAACAAAACCATAAAGTTTGATACCCATATTGCCCTAACTCTTATGGTTCGGCAAATGTCCCCCATCGGAACATCCGCGGGGCCTCCGGCCACTCCGGATAGTTGCCACTACTGCCGAAATGTCAAATTTCATGTCCAGTATCAAAAACCATAAAGTTTGATACCCATATTGCCCTAACTCTTATGGTTCGGCAAATGTCCCCCATCGGAACATCCGCGGGGCCTTCGGCCACTTCGCATAGTGGCCACTACTGCCGATTTGTCAAATTTCATGTCCAGTATCAAAAACCATAAAGTTTGATACCCATATTGCCCCAACTTTTATGGTTCGGCAAATGTCCCCCTTCGGAACATCCGCGGGGCCTTCGGCCACTTCGCATAGTGGCCACTACTGCCGAAATGTCAAATTTCATGTCCAGTATCAAAAACAAAACCATAAAGTTTGATACCCATATTGCCCTAACTCTTATGGTTCGGCAAATGTCCCCCATCGGAACATCCGCGGGGCCTCCGGCCACTCCGGATAGTTGCCACTACTGCCGAAATGTCAAATTTCATGTCCAGTATCAAAAACCATAAAGTTTGATACCCATATTGCCCCAACTTTTATGGTTCGGCAAATGTCCCCCTTCGGAACATCCGCGGGGCCTTCGGCCACTTCGCATAGTGGCCACTACTGCCGAAATGTCAAATTTCATGTCCAGTATCAAAAACAAAACCATAAAGTTTGATACCCATATTGCCCTAACTCTTATGGTTCGGCAAATGTCCCCCATCGGAACATCCGCGGGGCCTCCGGCCACTCCGGATAGTTGCCACTACTGCCGAAATGTCAAATTTCATGTCCAGTATCAAAAACCATAAAGTTTGATACCCATATTGCCCCAACTCTTATGGTTCGGCAAATGTCCCCCTTCGGAACATCCGCGGGGCCTTCGGCCACTTCGCATAGTGGCCACTACTGCCGATTTGTCAAATTTCATGTCCAGTATCAAAAACCATAAAGTTTGATACCCATATTGCCCTAACTCTTATGGTTCGGCAAATGTCCCCCATCGGAACATCCGCGGGGCCTTCGGCCACTTCGCATAGTGGCCACTACTGCCGATTTGTCAAATTTCATGTCCAGTATCAAAAACCATAAAGTTTGATACCCATATTGCCCCAACTTTTATGGTTCGGCAAATGTCCCCCTTCGGAACATCCGCGGGGCCTTCGGCCACTTCGCATAGTGGCCACTACTGCCGAAATGTCAAATTTCATGTCCAGTATCAAAAACAAAACCATAAAGTTTGATACCCATATTGCCCTAACTCTTATGGTTCGGCAAATGTCCCCATCGGAACATCCGCGGGGCCTCCGGCCACTCCGGATAGTTGCCACTACTGCCGAAATGTCAAATTTCATGTCCAGTATCAAAAACCATCTAAAGTTTGATACCCATATTGCCCCAACTTTTATGGTTCGGCAAATGTCCCCCTTCGGAACATCCGCGGGCCTTCGGCCACTTCGCATAGTGGCCACTACTGCCGAAATGTCAAATTTCATGTCCAGTATCAAAACCATAAAGTTTGATACCCATATTGCCCCAACTTTTATGGTTCGGCAAATGTCCCCCTTCGGAACATCCGCGGGGCCTTCGGCCACTTCGCATAGTGGCCACTACTGCCGAAATGTCAAATTTCATGTCCAGTATCAAAAACAAAACCATAAAGTTTGATACCCATATTGCCCTAACTCTTATGGTTCGGCAAATGTCCCCCATCGGAACATCCGCGGGGCCTCCGGCCACTCCGGATAGTTGCCACTACTGCCGAAATGTCAAATTTCATGTCCAGTATCAAAAACCATAAAGTTTGATACCCATATTGCCCTAACTCTTATGGTTCGGCAAATGTCCCCCATCGGAACATCCGCGGGGCCTTCGGCCACTTCGCATAGTGGCCACTACTGCCGATTTGTCAAATTTCATGTCCAGTATCAAAAACCATAAAGTTTGATACCCATATTGCCCCAACTTTTATGGTTCGGCAAATGTCCCCCTTCGGAACATCCGCGGGGCCTTCGGCCACTTCGCATAGTGGCCACTACTGCCGATTTGTCAAATTTCATGTCCAGTATCAAAAACCATAAAGTTTGATACCCATATTGCCCTAACTCTTATGGTTCGGCAAATGTCCCCCATCGGAACATCCGCGGGGCCTTCGGCCACTTCGCATAGTGGCCACTACTGCCGATTTGTCAAATTTCATGTCCAGTATCAAAAACCATAAAGTTTGATACCCATATTGCCCCAACTTTTATGGTTCGGCAAATGTCCCCCTTCGGAACATCCGCGGGGCCTTCGGCCACTTCGCATAGTGGCCACTACTGCCGATTTGTCAAATTTCATGTCCAGTATCAAAAACCATAAAGTTTGATACCCATATTGCCCTAACTCTTATGGTTCGGCAAATGTCCCCCATCGGAACATCCGCGGGGCCTTCGGCCACTTCGCATAGTGGCCACTACTGCCGATTTGTCAAATTTCATGTCCAGTATCAAAAACCATAAAGTTTGATACCCATATTGCCCCAACTTTTATGGTTCGGCAAATGTCCCCCTTCGGAACATCCGCGGGGCCTTCGGCCACTTCGCATAGTGGCCACTACTGCCGATTTGTCAAATTTCATGTCCAGTATCAAAAACCATAAAGTTTGATACCCATATTGCCCCAACTTTTATGGTTCGGCAAATGTCCCCCTTCGGAACATCCGCGGGGCCTTCGGCCACTTCGCATAGTGGCCACTACTGCCGAAATGTCAAATATCATGTCCAGTATCAAAAACCATAAAGTTTGATACCCATATTGCCCCAACTTTTATGGTTCGGCAAATGTCCCCCTTCGGAACATCCGCGGGGCCTTCGGCCACTTCACATAGTGGCCACTACTGCCGATATGTCAAATTTCATGTCCAGTATCAAAAACCATAAAGTTTGGTACCCATATTGCCCCAACTTTTATGGTTCGGCAAATGTCCCCCTTCGGAACATCCGCGGGGCCTTCGGCCACTTCGCATAGTGGCCACTACTGCCGATATGTCAAATTTCATGTCCAGTATCAAAAACCATAAAGTTTGATACCCATATTGCCCCAACTCTTATGGTTCGGCAAATGTCCCCCATCGGAACATCCGCGGGGCCTCCGGCTACTCCGGATTGTGGCCACTACTGCCGAAATGTCAAATTTCATGTCCAGCATCAAAAACCATAAAGTTTGATACCCATATTGCCCTAACTCGTATGGTTCGGCAAATGTCCCCCATCGGAACATCCGCGGGGCCTCCGGCCACACCGGATAGTTGCCACTACTGCCGAAATGTCAAATTTCATGTCCAGTATCAAAACCATAAAGTTTGATACCCATATTGCCCCAACTCTTATGGTTCGGCAAATGTCCCCCATCGGAACATCCGCGGGGCCTCCGGCTACTCCGGATTGTGGCCACTACTGCCGAAATGTCAAATTTCATGTCCAGCATCAAAAACCATAAAGTTTGATACCCATATTGCCCTAACTCTTATGGTTCGGCAAATGTCCCCCATCGGAACATCCGCGGGGCCTCCGGCCACACCGGATAGTTGCCACTACTGCCGAAATGTCAAATTTCATGTCCAGTATCAAAAACCATAAAGTTTGATACCCATATTGCCCCAACTCTTATGGTTCGGAAAATTTTCCCTCATCGGAACACCCCCGGGGACTCGGGCCCCTCCGAATTGTGGCCACTAGGTGTGAGCAAACTCGTGTAGGGCGACAGGTAGCTGCACTGCAGAAACCAGATGCACACAAATGAAGCGCTCCAGCCCGCGTTTGTGTGTATGCGTAATTCGGTGCTCTTTCAAGCACCAAACTTGCCTCTCGATTTCCCTTCCGCACACACAAACACTCACTACCGTACCCAACCAGATTTTTGAAGAATACTCTTTCGTGTGAATTGGCTCCAGGGTAACCAGGTCAAAATATGAAAAATCTGGCAAAGTATCGAATAAAAATCTGGGAAAATCTGGCAGATGAAAATATAACAATTCTGCATGGTGAAGGGGAGGAAAGATATGTATGAATTCAATCATTTGTAAAATTCAGATAGTTTAACTGATGTTATGACCTAAAAATGTCGAATTTATATTTTCTTTAAGAAATACACAAGCTATTTTTGTTTATTTTCAATTCAATTCGTTCATTCTAATCAAAAAATTGTTCAAAATTCTCAGAAAAGTAAAAAATCTGGCAAAATCTGTCAATATCTGGCACAGAGAAGGATGAATCTTTATTCTGGCTGACACTTGAAAAATCTGGCATTCCCAGATTTATCTGGCAACCTGGCAACCCTGATTGGCTCTGAAAAGGGCCATTTTAACGTCCTATGACGTTGATAAAACCATGCGATGATGACACTCCAAGTTTGCTCCAAGTTGCCGGCAATTTTCCCTCCAGCGCCTGCTCTGCCTCTCTTTCCAGAACAATTCTCTCCTTCCTCCCGGCGGCTCTGCTGTGCTGCTGCTGCTTCTCGATCCTCCTCGTGCAAAGCTTCGGACTTGTTTGAGCTTCGACCGGTGGCGCGGCGCTCTTTTATAACCTCGCTTGGCTGTGACGGCTCGACACTTTCGAAGCAGTGGCAGAGAGCAAAATTTGCTAAGTGCTAGATACTTGAATCTGATTAATGTGTTCGGGAAAGGTTGCGCTCAACCAATCAGCGACCGGGATTACTCCGGTCTGATTTTTTATTTTCGTCTTAACTTTTAAGTACTTTAACAAAGTTTTATCAACTTTACGAGGTAGTCTACTTGTACTTTAAGACTTCCTCTTTCGTTTGGTGGGTAAAACATAAAGATTGTTTGATAGGGGGGAAGATATAAGCATTTGAAAGACGACACAAATCGTTACACTTTCGCTTCGCGAAATTTTGGATTGACACCCGTAGACAGTGCCCTTAGGACAAAGTTCTTTGTCAAAAAAAAAATATTTATGTTAAATGGTTTCTTTGGAATTAAAAAATGCATTAACAAAATACGGTCTAAAGATCTATTATTTTGTTTTTTTTATTATTTCTCATTTTAAAAAGAATGATTTATCCATAAAATTTAAATGTTTTGTAAAAAAAATAATACAAGCTTTTTAAAAATCCAAAAGCTTAAACAAAGAGCCCAATTTCGCAATTTTGAATTCAGTCAAAATAAAGCACTCTCTGGGTAAAACCAAACCAAACTTGAATCCCATAAATAATGCAAAAGTACACGCACAAAAAAAAACTATCAGTAGTGAACGACTGAGCCCACAAACTCACAAAGACACTCTCACAGAGAAGAAGAAGAAAAAAAATACGCAAAAGTGCTTGTCCCCAAAAGCTTTATCCGCTTCGGGTTGGCTGGATTTACTTTATTCATTTATTTCCCTCCCCGTGCGGAACCGGCCCCGCGGAATGACGTCGAAATCTGTTTTAAAGCAGTAGGGTTGTTGTCCTTTTGCTGGCTTAGTGTTTATTCATTTATTTTAGCAAAACTATTTTGGAAATATTAGAAAATTATGCTTAAATTTTATACTTATGCTTTAATAAAAAAATATTTTTTGTCCAATATTTTTCCATTTACCCTATAAAAAGTGCGATTTGCCCTCAAAATGAGCCATCCAACACCAAAGTCTTCTGAAATAAAAAAAAAACACACAGTCAACAGTCGGCAGTCGGTGGCCATCGATTGGGTCTGGTCTGGGCCCCGGCGCTTGGCGCTCAACACTCGGCATTCAATGTAAATTTTTGTCAAGGCGTTTCTCCCTCCGTGTGCTTGTGTGTGAATGCTTCGAAAGAGAAATTGTTTGCTCGGTGATACCAAACTAAACCAACCGAGAGCGCCACACATTGTCCTAGTTTGGGCCGTGGGACGTCAATGGCTGACGAGAGAGAGAGAGAGGGTGTGAGAATGATTAATTTGGGTGGGGGTTTAATTGACGATAGTTCTCAGAGATATCTTTATGTTTAGTGGGTTTAGTTATTATTATTTTCATTGATTTTGCAATCTGTGTGTAAAGTGCCAGGTGTAAAACCATTAAAAACAAGTTATTTTCTGTCAACTCTCCCGAAATCAGACAAAGTCATTTTTATCCCGATCACGAATCCTCAGTTCAATTTTGATATGGTTGAGAAATTTCAGTAATTTTTAATAAAAAAGACGATTTTTCCAAATTCAGTCGTCCGATTTTACAATTAGGTTTCTTTGACACCGAATTTTCAAATCAAATTTTTAAATAACAGAAAATCAAGTATTTTAATTAAAGTAACAAAAATAAAAAACGCCTTTCAATAATGACATAACAAGTCTATTTTTAATTTTATGAAAAACAGTAATCAAATGTGACTTTTATGGTTTGGTAGAAGTGAAAAAAAATGATTTCTAGATTTTTTTTTTTTGCATAGGTCCTAAAAAGATATTAAATTTAATAGCTTATAGGACCTCTAAAAAAACTCTTGATTTTTGCTTGTTAAAAACCTTCAACTTCATTCATTGTGTGATGTAGGATTTGAAGGATTTGTTTATAGATGGTTCCCACACATTGTAAGGAAGTTTTTACTTTAAAATATACATTTTAAAAATGGGATGGCACTGTTTTTATATAATATCGTACATTTTGAAAATACTCAAATTATCATAGTTTTCAATATGAGTATCAAACGAATCAAAATTTGGTATGCATTTTAACATTATAAGTGCTTTTTCAAGCAGGTACTTAAAATATCACAAAATACCGTATTATTATTCAAAAGCAATAATTTTTTTTATGAAAAAAACGTTTTCTTGTGAAAATTTTAGTTGAAAAAAAATTGATAAGGTGAAAATGCAAAATGCATGCATATCGTCATCAGGGGTGACATTGGGTCTGAGAGTTGAGATTGGGCCATACAAATTTCAGCTTTTTTGTATCACCCATTCTCACCCTCCAGACTCAAAGTCTCCTGATAACGGTACTGCAAATTATGAAAATTTTAGTATTTTTGAAAAAAAAATCTATATTTTGTTAATATTTGAGTATTTCATAAATAAAAAAAATAAAGCATAAATTAATGCAAATTTTGCGAATTATGGAAACTTGAGTTAATTGGAAAAATACGGTTTTGTTGAAAAAATGAGTTTTTTTTTCAAAAGAATCTATTTTTGTTCAAAAATAGTTTTTCTTGTGAAAATTTTGGTACACATTTGAAAAAAAAAATCTAATAAGGTGAAAATGCATACAAAGTTTTCATTCGTTTGTTAACTATACTACATATTTTAAAAACTTAAGATTTTCGGAAAAATACGTTTTTTTTGTAGGTATTTGACTAATTTACAATAAAAACTCTTATAAAGTGCATAATGCAAATTATGAAAATGTGAGTCTTTTCGAAAAAATACAGTATTTTGTGGAAATTTTAGTAAAGCTATGCAAAAAAATAAAAGTGCAAAAATAAATACAAAATTTCACTTCGTTCACATTCCATATTATAAATTATAAAAATTTGAGTATTTTCGAAAAATGTATTTTTAATGATTTTTTTTTGTGAAAATTTAGGTACATATTTGAAAAAAATCTAATTAAACGAAAATGCACACCAAATTTGCATTTGTTTGTTAGCTATACTGTAAATTTTGAAAATATAAATATTTTTGAAAAATCCGTATTTTGTGAATAATTGAGTTTTTACAAATAACTCTTATAATGTGAAATTTTTTGCATTTTTGAAAAAAATAGCGAAAATAGATACCAAATTTTATTTCGTCTGATACCGTAAACTGGGGTGACTTTGATAGCCCGGGGTGACATTGATAGAAATTTGATTTGGCCACTAATTTTGATACATCCAATGTAACAGTCGAGCAATTCTCTGAGATTTCGGTCATTCGATTTTTTTTGTATTTTTTAATCTGGCTGAAACTTTTTTGGTGCCTTCAGTATGCCCAAAGAAGCCATTTTGCATCATTAGTTTGTCCATGTAATTTTCCATACAAACTGAGTCTGCGATCAGCAGAGAAGCGAGTCAGACGTGCGTCCCTCCAACACCAAACAAGTGCTTAAAAAGTGCAAAAATGCCTCACGGCAAGAAAAAGAGGCGGTCCTCACCAGCAGGATCGGCAGATTTGAAGAAGCTAAAGAATGCCGAAGTGCTACCTGCAAAGCCAGGCAGTTTGAGCAAGGACGCTCAAAATTCGTCTGGAAACCAGTTCGCTACCCTCCCTGTGGACGTGAGCGAGAAGGAAGAATTTGAACGACGGGAAAAGTTGCCACCCATTTTTGTGAAAACATCGTCATCGGATTCGGTGCGAAAGTGGCTGACCGGGTATATCAAATCTGGTGCTTTACGAGCTTCCATTCGCTTGTGTGCTGATGGACTCAAAATTCTGCTACCTACCAGAAAGGATTACAACTACGTTCGGGATTTCCTGAACAACACCAAGATTGAATACTACAGCCATGACGATCCAGGTAAACGCCCCATGAAACAGGTCCTCCGAGGCCTGTACGACATGGATGTGAGTGTGCTGAAAGAAGAGCTCAAAACTCTTAAGTTGAACGTGATCGAAGTCTTCAAGATGACGAGACACAACAAGGACATCAAGTATCGTGATCAACTGTACCTGGTTCATCTCGAGAAAGGATCGACATCGCCTTCTGAGCTGAAAGCAGTTCGGGCAATTTTCAACATCATCGTGACTTGGGAACGTTATCGTCCAGTGCACCGTGACGTGACGCAATGTTCGAACTGCTTGCAGTTTGGACATGGTGGAAGGAACTGTTTCATCAAAAGTCGTTGTGCAACCTGCGGAGGTGAGCACAAAACTCAAGCTTGCAACACAATCAACGAGAACATCGAAGCTAAATGCTTCAATTGCGGCGGCGACCATTCTATCAAGAATCGAAGCTGCCCAAAACGAGCTGAGTTTGTAAAAATTCGGCAGCAAGCGACGACGAGGCACCAACCAAATCGTCGTAAAACACCACCAACTTTCACGGACGTGGATTTTCCTGCTTTGGCGTCACCTGGGGCGGGATCTGTTCGAGTGGTTCCAAATCTGCAGCCATTGCCGTTGAATCAGCGGCAAAAAGTTGCAGAGAACACAACACCTCCTGGCTTCAGTCAGCAACCGAGGGAAAACCAACCAGCATCAACGGATGAAGGCAGTAGTGACCTGTTTTCACCACAAGAACTTTTGAACATTTTCATCGAGATGACAACAACACTGCGTGGTTGCAAAACTCGTGCGGAACAAGTAAGAACGCTTGGAGGATTTATCTTAAAATACAGTTCGTAGTTTACTCGTTCTAATGATTTTGAATATTTCAATGGATTTACTTTTTTAGTTTTAAGTTAGGATTAGTTGTTAAAGTGATTTTTTTTCTTTTTTACCCAAATGTATTCGATTCAATGCAAAAATGTAAAACAATTTGAAGTAAATAAATGAATGTGAACAGTTAATAAGAAAACGAAAAATATAACAAAGATGAAGAGCATATAGCCATACCACTTAGAATGTAAATGAAATGTAATTATTATAAGAAAGTTCAATAAAGACATATTTAATTTCAAAAAAAAAAAAATTTCCATACAAACTTGGCAGCTGTCCATACAAAAATGATATGTGAAAATTCAAAAATCTGTATCTTTTGAAGGAATTTTTTGATCGATTTGGTGTCTTCGGCAAAGTTGTAGGTATGGATATGGACTACACTGAAAAAAAATGATACACGGTAAAAAAAATTTGGTGATTTTTAATTTAACTTTTTGACACTAAAACTTGATTTGCAAAAAAACACTAATTTTATTTTTTTTTATTTTTTGATATGTTTTAGAGGACATAAAATGCCAACTTTTCAGAAATTTCCAGAATGGGCAAAAAATCTTTGACCAAGTTATGATTTTTTGAATCAAAACAGATTTTTTCAAAAAATCGAAATATTGGTCGCAAAAATTTTTCAACTTCATTTTTCGATGTAAAATCGAATTTGCAATCAAAAAGTACTTTAGTGAAATTTTGAGCCCGCCGTGGGATTCGAACCGGCGACCTCTGGATTGTGATTTCAGTGCGCGGTCCGATTGATCCACACGGGCGGGACAATTATAAGGTAACTTTTTTGAAAATAGTCGCAGTTTTTAATTTTTTAGAAATAGTGCCCATGTTTGCCCACTACTGAAACAAATATTTTTGAAAAGCTGAGAAAATTCTCTATATTTTGCTTTTTCAGACTTTGTTGATACGACCTTTAGTTGCTGAGATGTTGCCATGCAAAGGTTAAAAAACAGGAAAATTGATGTTTTCAAAGTCTCACCCAAACAACCCACCATTGTCTAATGTCAATATCTCAGCAACTATAGGTCCGATTTACAATGTTAAAACATAAAACATTCGTGAAATTTTCCGATCTTTTCGAAAAAAATATTTTCAAAAATTAAAAAACAAAACTAACATTTCAAACGGGCCAAACATTCAATATTACGGCCTTTTGAAATGTCAGTCTTGATTTTAAATTTTTGAAAATATTTTTTCCGAAAAGATCGGAAAATTTCACGAATGTTTCATGTTTTAACATTGTAAATCGGACCTATAGTTGCTGAGATATCGACATTAGAAAATGGTGGGTTGTTTGGGTGAGACTTTGAAAACATCAATTTTCCTGTTTTTTAACCTTTGCATGGCAACATCTCAGCAACTAAAGGTCGTATCAACAAAGTCCGAATAAGCAAAATATAGAGAATTTTCTCAGCTTTTCAAAAATATTTGTTTCAATAGTGGACAAACATGGGCACTATTTCTAATAAATGAAAAACTGCGACTATTTTCAAAAAAGTTACCTAAAACTGGTAATAACTTGAAAACGGTGCACTTTATCAAAATGTCACTAAAGTACTTTTTGATTGCAAATTCGATTTTACATCGAAAAATGAAGTTGAAAAATTTTTGCGACCAATATTTCGATTTTTTGAAAAAATCTGTATTGATTCAAAAAATCATAACTTGGTCAAAGATTTTTTGCCCATTCTGGAAATTTCTGAAAAGTTGGCATTTTATGTCCTCTAAAACATATCAAAAATTAAAAAAAATAAAAATAGTGTTTTTTTTGCAAATCAAGTTTTAGTGACAAAAAGTTAAATTAAAAATCACCAATTTTTTTTTACCGTGTATCATTTTTTTCAGTGTAGCAGTGTATTTTTGAATTTTCACATATCATTTTTGTATGGACAGCTGCCAAATTTGTATGGAAAATTATATGGACAAACTAATGATGCAAAATGGCTTCTTTGGGCATACCGAAGGCACCAAAAAAGTTTCAGCCGAATGAATGCTTACATACTCAAAATCCTCAAAAATGTTTAGATATTAATTTGACGGGCATTTGAAAAACCTATCAAAGTCACCCCGGGCTATCAAAGTCACCCCAGTTTACGGTACTTATATTGCAAATTATAATAAAAGAATTGAAAACACGGTATTTGGTGAATATTTGAGTGTTTTACAAAAAAAATAAATACATTATTAAAGCCAAAATACATATACAATTTCGCTTCGTTTGATACCAATTCATGAAATCCCGCCCGTGTGGATCAATCGGACCGCGCACTGAAATCACAATCCAGAGGTCGCCGGTTCGAATCCCGCGGCGGGCGCTCTAAAATTCTTTGTGTAAATATGGGTATTCGGCGCCGTCGCTCCGTGCCATACTTTCATACACTTAGGAGCCCAGGGCGGCGAAGTCCTTGTAGATTAAAAGGAAGACACTAGTGGTTGGTACTAGCAATGGTGGCCGACAGCTATAAAGTCAACTTCGTCGTCATGAAATCAAATCATGAAAAAAAGACTTTTTTTTTCGAAAAATACTTTTTTTGTAAACAAAATTTGATATTTTATAAAAAAAAAAATTTGGAGCGCAGATTGGTAAAAATATCGATAATTGCAAATTTTTGGTAGTTCATAATTGTAATAATGAATACAACATTGTGTGATACTCATTGCATAATATTTGCATGAAAATGTAAGTTTAGTTACGACATCTTTTTTTCTGTGTGATTTTATGTGTTTATGGATCCGGGAAAAAATCAGGTTTCTTTTTTTGAATTAGCAAATCTTTTATCGAATTTCTCAAATATTCTATCGCATTAACTTAAACATTCAAAGTACAATCAAAATTTTAAAACTTTTGTTCACATTTCTTTCAATTGTTTGTAAAACTCTTCAGTTTGAAAAATAATCATTAATTTTCCTGTTGCAATTAGATAACCTTAAGCTTCAAGAGATTTCAAGTTATGTTATTAACTAAAAAGTGAAAACAATATTCAAGGTAAACCTAAAAAAATAAATCCTAAATTAAATGCAAATAGCGCTGCTTAGCTTATCCACTCGAGCAAACAACCAGAGTCAAATCTCAGTCCCGGTTGTCAAGTCAAAATCATCGCACTCGGTGTTGGCTGTATGCGGGCATAAATTAATGCAAACATAGTTCCCAATGCGGCCAATCTGCTGGACACTTTGCGGTGTGCAGTTCAACTGCATTCATATCACAAACACAAGCGTACAGGACAGATTGCAGCTCTTGTTTTATTCACGTTAGTTCGAGAAAAAGTTTCAATTTATTTCTTGAAATTTTGATTTCAGTTCAAATTCTCGCTCGTATTTAATTCAAAATTAATATTTTTATAGTCACAATCTTTTACTCCGCACTGTTGGTAACACGTGCTCGTAATTTCTTCCCCTCAAACAGATGCACTTTTTGACGTTCACCCACACACAAACGCTTAGAGGCAAACTTCAAGCACTGCATCTGTGGGTGATGTGCGTTTGAAGCTACTTTACTACTGCAACATGAATATCACGGAGCTGGAAATCACAGACATACAGAGTAAATAATCTGTGGCGCGTTTCAAATTTCTGTGGTGAGTTTGCGATGTTATTCAAATTGACCGTTAAATTGCTGTTTGTCAAATTTTTAAAGAATCTCAGTCTGGTAATCTGTGAAGGGGCATGTTTGCCGTTCTATACACTAGCACAAACAGACGAGATGCTTGACGTTAAATTGTTGCAGCAAATATGCACACTACAGATGTGTGTTGGTTGTTGCATGGCGACAGACACTGCACTCGGCAACCGCAAACGCTGTTTGGAGAGACAACATACGGCAGTCGGTGCGATGCGATAGTGATACCAGAGCTGGAGAGAGCTATCCAAAAGGTGAGCTGGTGCACACACTACTGGCAGTGACAGGAAGATAAGGGTTACTAGTGAGGGAGGCAGAATGTTTTCCCTTGATTAGGTGTGTTACGGTTCATTTGCACGCTCAAACATGATCAATCGTGGGCGATATGATTGATTAGCTGTTAGGCTAATGGGACAAAGCTGACAGGAGGTTGGAAGCATTGATATAAAATATTCATGGTTCAACAAAAGGAAATTAGTGACATTTAAAATTTAAGAGACTGAATGATGCATTTAACAAAGATTTTTAGACATTTTTGAAGCTGCCTACTAATTATACAAAATCCGGATAAGTTGACTCGGCCCCTCTTCGATTTGGGTGAAACTTTGTCCTAAGAACTAAATTTTGCCACTGATCACGAATCGGAACTCCATTTTTCGATATCTCGTGACGGTGGGGTGGTACGACCTCTTTGAAATTTCAATACTCGAAAAAAGACGTGTTTCTCAATGATTTGCAGCCGGTTAAAGAAATATGGTGCCAAAGAGACCGAACTGAACTTGCCGAACTTCAAATTCCGTTTAAAAAATATGTTTTCTTAAAAAATACGAATGAATGCTTCAAAATCACTGCCATTTTTTGTCACTCACCAGTACAAAAATATTGGAATATGTTATTTTATGAGAAATTTTATTTTCGATTATGCAATAACTTTGATCTACATAAACTTCAATTAATTTTGACTGCCTACTAGAAGTAAAACCATAAAAAATTTATTCAATTCTAATGTTATTCTTGCAAAAATTTTCATGTTTTTACAATTATTTAATAAAAATGAATAGATTTTTCACTGGGTAATATATCATGGCGTTGCCTTTTGTTGTTAATCAGTTTCGCTAAACAACATGTTGAAAATAATTTTTAGGAGAGTTTTAGGAGAGAACTATGGTAAAACGGGCCTTTTACATACAGAACCAGTATTTTTTAATCTTTGTCTTTTTTTTAAGGTTTTTGTGACACTCTTATTTGAAATTAAAAAAAATGCTATAATCGATTATATATAAAAATTACAAAGTTTCGTTGAAGAAGTACAATCAAGAAAAAAAATTTCTTTAATTACTCAAAAATTACTCTAAATGACCTTAATTACGATGACTTACTAAGTAATTAATGAATTATCTAATTACCAGCTTAAAATCAAAGTAATTATTAATGACTTGCCAGACAGAGGCCTTGGTTTCCACTTTGGATTTGTGACAAAGTTCAGTAAATATTTAATAATTTATTGAAAATTGTGACATTCACTATTTGTACTCCAGTTGAAATTCATTATCAATTGAATTAGAATTGAAAGGAAAATAACCATTAAAATAAAAAAAAATAAAACATATGATAAGAAATGAAAACAAGTAGAACTTTTTAGTCCATGTATCAAAAAGTATTACTTTTCGATGCAATTATTTTTAGTAGAGAAAATTAGGCCGTTTTGTAATTCAAGAGTGACATTGAAAGTAAGTAGTTCTAGGACGGAATTGCAAAAAAAAACTTATTTCACAAAATCATTTACGGAATTATCAAGTGATCACAAAATGAGAAGAAGTTTTGTAAAAAAAAAATCAAAAAATCAAATTATTCGCTCTACAGCATTGCCTTGGCGTTCTCGATTGCGTTTTGTCAAAATTGTCCCAATAAATAAGAGTACAAACAATATTTTTGCTCAAAATATACATTTTTGGTATTTTTTCAAAACACAGAAATAATTTTTGTTGCTAAAAGGAGTACAATCGATTGTAATCTGGACGTGGAAAACATTTTTTTCGTTTATTTTTGCATTTTCAATCAAATCTAGCACACTTGAGCTTTTTTATAATTTTGAGTTTCGTGAAAAAGCCACAGTATTCAAAATTAGTATTTATCACATAAAAAAAACTGATTCAAGTTGATATTTAGATATTTTTCATATATTTTCATATTAAGCAAACGGAAAAAAAATCCCAAAATCGTGAGTTTTTTTTCATGAATTTGAGAACCACGAATAAATATGTTTCATGCAAATGCATAATTCTCATGAATTTATTCCTTCCTGGTTCTCACATTCATGCACACAATTAACGATTTCGGAAATTGTTTTTTTTTTCAGTGTAGCATTTGGTAGAAGCAGTATCAGTCAACTTTCTCTGTATCGATGTGACAAAGACTAAAATTAAAGGAAGGATCAGGATATAAAATGAAGAATTTCAAGTAAGCTAAAAATTCCATCGAATTTGAGCGCAAATGATTTGTGAGTTGATGCAAAATGATCTAATATTAAATTTTTCTGATGGATTTGGTGTCTTCGGCAAAGTCATATGCCATAAATATGTATGAAAAAATAAGTCGGTTTTTTTTACTAAAAATTAATTTCTTAAAATCAGTACATTTTTATTATTGAAATATTTCAGGAGACAAAAATCCACAATTTCTTTTTGCTAAGATCAAAAAAAAAAAACAATTCAAAATGCAGCATTTTGCAAGCAACATTAACGCATATCAAACATCGACGGGTAGTTCAAGAACATAGAATGCACTTCAGCATTCAGATGTCCGACTTGAGTTCTTCTGGTTACATTTTAACAGAAACAAGATCAAATCTAGAGTTTTTTTTTGGAAAGATCCAATAAGCTATTGTGTTTCATATGTTTATAGGACCTAATCAAAAAGAAGTCTGGAATTGTTTGTTTGAAAAGCCAAAAAACTATGGCTGACTGGGACTTTTTCCAGACCAGAGTTATTTTTTCAGTGTACCTTTCCCCTTCTATCAAACTGTTTAACTGGCCCCAAAAAAAAAGGAGTACTCCGTTATCAGTACAACAGCCCTGACTGCACGAACCTCCCTCCGTTCTATCAAAATAACCATAAAGTCTGTTTTGATAAAGCACTGTTGTGTATCGTCGTTCCGGTGGCACAGTTCTTCGCCAACCAGAATGTGTCAGAATGACATCAATTCAAACAAATGATTCTTTTCACGGCGCGACTTGGCGTCTCCATCTCCAACAACCACCTCCGCACACAAACACCTCCGGTCCATCGGAATTTTCGGCCATGTTTACTCTTCAAATGACCTTTTAGTTGCCAAAAATTACGCCATCACCGTCCAGAACGACTCTCTGCCTTCGGGCCGGATCTGGACACTTATTTTCGCGGGGTTTGCTTCTTGTTCTTCCGAGCTTGCTGTTGTTGTTGTTGGCGGTTGTTTGCTGCTGCTGGCCTAATTAGAGCCCATTTCACCTACATTTCATGTGACGGACTGTCACATCTTACGTAAACAAACGAAGCACAAGGACGAGTATGCTGTCACTACGCACTTGGACACTGCTTTCTTCGCACCGAAACGACTCTTTTACACTAATCACAGCACTTTAGTCGACCAACTTCATCGCGATTAACTAAACACTAGTTCTAAGGCTGCACCTCTCTGCTAAGCGAAACAGAAATAAATGCACAACACTCTCTTTTGTTTACTCCCAGACTAAACAACAACAAAAAAACGCACGAGCTCCGACTGGTTACACGACCCCAACTGACACTGACAGCTGCGCGATTGACAGTTTCGAGACACTATCGAGCGCGCGCGGGGTGAGTTCTCCAATTCGCACTCAGAACCAAATACTAAAGCACGTTGTCGCGAACCGATATCGCACACCTCGTTGTTGGGTGTGGGTGTTTGCGTGTGTTGGTTTGGTCGTGTAAACAAAAGTGTAGAATTTTATTTTGGTTTTTGAGTTCTTGTCGCTGAGTGACGGCGGTGTTGACAGTTATCGTGTATTGAAATACTGAGCATGCGCACTTACGCCAAAGGGAACGGTTTCCGTAGGAGCGGCCCTGGAATTTTAGTGGAGGAGAATTTGGATAAGTTGAGTGCAGAAATGGCAATGAACCATTTGTTTTATCTATGCCATTTTTTCATGCCAAAATTTTCATTAAGAGTAATCATGTCCCTGGTTAGTAGACAATACGTCGAAACAGCCATCGTGACCTCCGACACTTATGATTTTTTCTCTGAGGTAAATCAAATTTACATTATTTTTCAGTAAATATTGAACCCAATTTTATCTAATAGAATCAGTCTGTAACTATTGGTCCGATTTAAAATGTTTAAAATTTAAACTTTTGCTTTTTTTAAAAAAAAAATGTCTTATATATAAAAGGGCATTTTATAAATTTTTAAGACCTTCTCAAAAGAAGGCTTGATTTTAAATAAAATTATAATAATAACAAATAAAAGAAAAAGAAAGGAGAAATTTGAAATTTTTTAATTCACATCCAAATATTCCCACATTTTCTAATGCCAATTTCTCAGCATTAATGGTCTAATTTCCAATGTTGGAATATGATACATTGTGAAATTTTATGATTTTTTTTTTTTTTGACAAAAATGGTTTGAAAATGTTGGAATAAAGACATCAACGTTTTAAAATGGCCAAACATTCAACGTTACAGACACCATTTTAAAATATTTATCTTGATGCTGAACACAAAAATCAAGATATTTTTTTCGAAAAGATCATTAAAAAGAAGCCTTTATGACTTGAAAAAAAAAATGCATGAAAAATTACATCCCAAACAAATAGTACAAAATTTTAGAGCGAGTCCACGAACAGGGCATACCCCTTTGTATGGGACGTCGTTTGGACCTCACCAATCTGCCTGAAATTTTCAGGGGTTGTTTGTACATATAAAACTAGCATCTGGCCAAAATATGAGCACTCTAGGTCAACGGGAAGTGGGGCAAATCGGGACACAAAGTTTAAAGGTTCAAAACGTCAAAAATCTTAAAATGGCTATAACTTAGGCAAAATTCAATTTATTTTCAAAATTCAAAATGCATCTGAAAGGGCTAAAAAAATGCAACAAAATGCAGGGTAGAGCATCCCGATTGGTCAAATCTAAAGGGAGTTATTGGCATTATAGTGAAAAATTAGCATAATTTTCAAACTCAAATAAAAAAGTGTTCCATCCAGATATCAACTCGGTTCGACCTGCAGCTTGTAGGGGACATCTGGGACTACCATCTGAGACTGAGAACGCTTTGGGTAAGGCAGTTTAACATATTAAATAAACACTTTTACTTTTAGTGATTTTTTTGGTTGTAAATTTTTGCTCGGGGGACCCCTTAGATCCCATTTGCTGGTGATAATTTTATCATATTCGTGTTCCTGAGACAATTTCACAATAGAAACATGTATAAATTTTTTTATTTTGATCCATTTTAACCCTTTAAAAAATCAAAGTTTAAAAAATTCAACAGCTGCTTTTTTCTGGTGTCATCTCTTGTCATCTAGTATCCTTGGAAACGAGCTTGATTTTCAATAAATGTGAATCGAAGATTTTGTTTTAACTTTAATTTTTAAAGGGTTAAAATGGATCAAAATAAACATTTTTATGCATGTTTCTATTGTGAAATTGTCTCAGGAACACGAATATGATAAAATTATCACCAGAAAATGGGATCTAAGGGGTCCCCCGAGCAAAAATTTACAACCAAAAACTTCACTAAAAGTAAAAGTGTCTATTTAATATGTTAAACTGCCTTACCCAAAGCGTTCTCAGTCTCAGATGGTAGTCCCAGATGTCCCCTACAAGCTGCAGGTCGAACCGAGTTGATATCTGGATGGAACACTTTTTTATTTGAGTTTGAAAATTATGCTATTTTTTCACTAAAATGCCAATAACTCCCTTTAGATTTAACCAATTGGGATGCTCTATCCTGCATTTTGTTGCATTTTTTAAGCCCTTTCAGATGAATTTTTAATTTTGAAAATAAATTGAATTTTGCCTAAGTTATAGCCATTTTAAGATTTTTGACGTTTTTGAACCTTCAAACTTTGTGTCCCGATTTGCCCCACTTCCCGTTGACCTAGAGTGCTCATATTTTGGCCAGATGCTAGTTTTATATGTACAAACAACCCCTGAAAATTTCAGGCAGATTAGTGAGGTCGATGCGAGATGGGTATGCTTTGCTCGTGGACTCGCTCTTAATGTCTTGCTTCGTTTTTGAAATTTGAAAGAATTATTTCTATAGTAACTAAATTAATGTTGGAAAGCAATTTAGCAAAATTGATTTCAATCAACGTGGATAATTAAAATTAGTTTTAAGTTAAGAAAATTACTAACTGTAATTATTTTGACACCGAAAAAAAAGGTCAATGAGATTAAAACAGTTCAAGGTTGATTAATTGGACTTTCCAAGTAAATTTTTCTCGTTTGCTTCCGCTATAGTATTCTTTATCAATATGCAAGTTTTTTGTCTAACAATTCCAATAATGTAGTCAACAGTGACTAATATGTTACACAACAACCTATCGACATTGCTTTGAACAGTGTGAGACAAAAAATCATTTGAAGAAAAAACGTAAAGTCATTGCTCGTGCTGGTACTCGGTCAACAATAAAGATAGTGTCTAGAATTTCTTGGTCATTTTTGGGACGAGACTATCTCATTTCCGTTGAGGTTGGTAAAAAAATCCATTAGACAAAAAATTTCACAATCAGTTTTGGCCTGAGTAACAGCTCCGTGGAAGTTTGATTTTACAATCAATAACATTGTGTAATTTTGTTGATCTTGCTACCAAGCGATTTTTTCTTCTTAGTGCAATCGGTAGTCGTTAAGATTTTTGTATTATTTTGCTTGATTAGAGCCACGCGCGCAGTTCAAAGTCGGACTTTTTGTATTAAGATGTGACTTTTTTTTGTGTAGGAGCGGCCGTGGCTGACTGGTTACGGTGTTCGCTTTGTGAGCGAATGGTTCTGGGTTCGATTCCCATCTGCTCCCAACGAGAAAGTTAAGAACATAGAAATTTGAAATGATGAATATGAACGAAAAATCAAAGTCGCTCTAGACGGGGTTCGATCCCCCGTCCTTTGGATTGGTAAGCAAAAATGCTAACCACTAGGCCATGACGACTTGGTGAGCGTGGACTGTAATTAGGAATACTGTTATAGAGAGCGAGTTGTGGCGCTATAACCACGGCAAATAGCGTCCAGGGCATTCGTGGAAATACAATGTCCCATCCCAGAGGGTCCCGGAGTACCAAACCTTCTTAGCATGGTGCTCCCAACGAATACAACCAAATCTCGGAGCGTATGGTGGTGTGTCCCCACGCTTCTTCCTCCCCTGTCGATTCAGAATTGTGTTGTTGTTCGAACACTCTGTGCTCAAACTCAACCCAATTACGAGTCATCTCTGCGATACGGCTTTACGCAGTAGGCCTGGCCGCTTTAACGCTTGTGATGTTTCAATGCATTCCGATGCAATGGCGCACTACAAATGTTAATAAATGACAAGAAGAGTGCTAGGCGTCATCTAACCTAAGGCACTCTCCAGGATCCCTTCGAAAGATTGGCTGCGCTAGGGTCTGATTAGATTAGATTAGATTAGATTTGATTTAAGATGTGACTTTTTTTGTGTATTTGACAAAACAGAAATAATGTCTTGGTTTCTCATTTTTGTTTTTATTTTTGATTACCGATTACAATTTTTTTGACGACTTAAAATAAAACATCAGAATTATTTTAAAAAAATACAACTTCTTGTACTGTCCATCATCGAAAAAATGGGGTGAATAGGGACAGCAGTTGTAACCATGTTAAAAAACACAACACAAAATTATAAATGCTCTGATTTTAAATACACCAAAACCTGCTATCAAAATTTTGGCAATAATCCTGATTCAACCCAGTTTAGGGTACTGGTAAAGTTTTGGTTCAACACAGAACATCGTTATCGCTTAAAAGATGCAAATTTTGGTTATACATAATTGATTTGATTTGATTTGATTTGATTTGATTTGATTTGATTTGATTTGATTTGATTTGATTTGATTTGATTTGATTTGATTTGATTTGATTTGATTTGATTTGATTTGATTTGATTTGATTTGATTTGATTTGATTTGATTTGATTTGATTTGATTTGATTTGATTTGATTTGATTTGATTTGATTTGATTTGATTTGATTTGATTTGATTTGATTTGATTTGATTTGATTTGATTTGATTTGATTTGATTTGATTTGATTTGATTTGATTTGATTTGATTTGATTTGATTTGATTTGATTTGATTTGATTTGATTTGATTTGATTTGATTTGATTTGATTTGATTTGATTTGATTTGATTTGATTTGATTTGATTTGATTTGATTTGATTTGATTTGATTTGATTTGATTTGATTTGATTTGATTTGATTTGATTTGATTTGATTTGATTTGATTTGATTTGATTTGATTTGATTTGATTTGATTTGATTTGATTTGATTTGATTTGATTTGATTTGATTTGATTTGATTTGATTTGATTTGATTTGATTTGATTTGATTTGATTTGATTTGATTTGATTTGATTTGATTTGATTTGATTTGATTTGATTTGATTTGATTTGATTTGATTTGATTTGATTTGATTTGATTTGATTTGATTTGATTTGATTTGATTTGATTTGATTTGATTTGATTTGATTTGATTTGATTTGATTTGATTTGATTTGATTTGATTTGATTTGATTTGATTTGATTTGATTTGATTTGATTTGATTTGATTTGATTTGATTTGATTTGATTTGATTTGATTTGATTTGATTTGATTTGATTTGATTTGATTTGATTTGATTTGATTTGATTTGATTTGATTTGATTTGATTTGATTTGATTTGATTTGATTTGATTTGATTTGATTTGATTTGATTTGATTTGATTTGATTTGATTTGATTTGATTTGATTTGATTTGATTTGATTTGATTTGATTTGATTTGATTTGATTTGATTTGATTTGATTTGATTTGATTTGATTTGATTTGATTTGATTTGATTTGATTTGATTTGATTTGATTTGATTTGATTTGATTTGATTTGATTTGATTTGATTTGATTTGATTTGATTTGATTTGATTTGATTTGATTTGATTTGATTTGATTTGATTTGATTTGATTTGATTTGATTTGATTTGATTTGATTTGATTTGATTTGATTTGATTTGATTTGATTTGATTTGATTTGATTTGATTTGATTTGATTTGATTTGATTTGATTTGATTTGATTTGATTTGATTTGATTTGATTTGATTTGATTTGATTTGATTTGATTTGATTTGATTTGATTTGATTTGATTTGATTTGATTTGATTTGATTTGATTTGATTTGATTTGATTTGATTTGATTTGATTTGATTTGATTTGATTTGATTTGATTTGATTTGATTTGATTTGATAAGTTTCCCTTTTGAATAGTACAAAAAGTTGTTGTTATTCAGATTAATACCTACAACGCAATGAATTCGAAATTCAAATAATCCATTTCATTCCGGATATGGTTCCTCATTTTCGGTACCGAATCGAGTTGCATGCAATGATGACGAATCCTCATTTCTGGAAATTTTTGTGTAAATCATCCAATGCGAGAGCTTCATTTATTATTCATACAGCTGGCCGAACCAATTAGCACCTCTCATCATTCTTGCATCTTTCAGAACTTCAGATGTTCAGGGGGTGATTTTTGTACCGTTTGATGACCCAAATTCATTGAAATTCAGCATTCATCTTTTTAATCACTCGAAGTAAAAAAAAAATATCAAACTATTAATATTAATCCATAATTTATATTATCGGAAATTAAAAATTCTATCACAATTTCTTCGCTCCCATCAATTTGGCGATGGCGTCGAAGCTTTTGCCCTTGGTTTCCGGCACGACGGTGGCCACAAACACGGTTCCGGCGAGGGAGCAGAGTGCAAACAGCAGCAACGTTCCGTGCATTCCGAGCACGTCGAACAGGGTTGAAAAGTACTGCAACGGGAAAAGCAGACAGAGAGACAGACAGTTAGACAGAACCAAAAAAAAAAGGTGAGGTTATGTTGATCCCAGTCTGGTTTGGGTGAGTCAATTGGGGGGAAGCGAATATTTGCACTGATTTTTTGAAAAGCTGATGTGATTTGTCGAATGAAAGAGTTCGAGTGGGATTTCGATGAGCTTTGGGTTTTCTGTTTTGGTGAAAATTCGCGGATGAAATCCTTTGGGGTTCTGTGAATGGGGATGCTGCTTCTGAGTTATTTTTCAATGCATTTATTTTGAAGAGTGCATAGCACACAAAGTGGTTGAACTACTGGACTGGACTGAAGGAGGTTGCTCTTGAATAAGTTTTCAATCATTTGAACATTTTCTGAGTGTAAAATAAACCTATTCAAAACTACTGATTAAAAGTGAAGGTTGTTTAATATAAGCATCCGAATAATTTCTTGAAAATGACACAAGGATCTCATTCTTGGCATGAACAATGGAAGAAACCACAGAACTAAAGTTTGTCTTTCTGCATCGAACTGCAACAAAAGCTTCTTCAAACAGATACACACTCACCTGCACACACACATTCCCTTACCTTGATTGCGACGAACGCAAAGACCCACAGCACGGCCATGCAGGACGTGATGGCGAACCCTTTGATCTGGATGCGACCCCGGACAGGACCAGAGGACATCATCGTCAACCACAAAATGGTTCACCGGGAGTGAAAGAGAAGAATCGAGAAAGGTAAGGAAGAATTATACAACTGTTGAGGTTTGCTCGTTACGCTTGGGTGCGTAATTTCAGAACCCATTTTCCGAAGAAAAGGACTTGAATTTGTACGGTGATCCAAAAAGCAATCCTTCTTTAAAAATCTCAAATAATTGAAATGATAAAGTAATAATTTTATTAAAGAACAACACAAGTTTGAGACACCGTACCTTCTGGGGCATGACTTCCGCCAGGACAACGAACGGCAGCGTGAGGACGCCCATCGAGGCGATGAAGATAACGAACGAAAAGCAGACCAGGGGCAGCCAGTTGAACGCGGTCACGTCGTGTCCTAGACTCTTGGCGTACGAGAAACCCGAGAAGATGGACAGCCCGGTAGCGATACCTGCCCCGGAGATGATCAGCAGAAGCTGGAATGAACAAAAATCAGTAAGTTGTACATGACGACGGTTGAAGGTTTGCTGGTTTGATAATGTCATTTCTGAGGAAGACCCTCGTATGTTTGGTTTGAATCAAGTTAGACGGAGAATAAACTGACTTTTTAATTTATTATATCAATAAATTAAAATCAAGGAGCGTCCCAATCGATTCTTCAAATTTAAGCTAGCAAGAAACAAGAAACAAGAAACAAGAAACAAGAAACAAGAAACAAGAAACAAGAAACAAGAAACAAGAAACAAGAAACAAGAAACAAGAAACAAGAAACAAGAAACAAGAAACAAGAAACAAGAAACAAGAAACAAGAAACAAGAAACAAGAAACAAGAAACAAGAAACAAGAAACAAGAAACAAGAAACAAGAAACAAGAAACAAGAAACAAGAAACAAGAAACAAGAAACAAGAAACAAGAAACAAGAAACAAGAAACAAGAAACAAGAAACAAGAAACAAGAAACAAGAAACAAGAAACAAGAAACAAGAAACAAGAAACAAGAAACAAGAAACAAGAAACAAGAAACAAGAAACAAGAAACAAGAAACAAGAAACAAGAAACAAGAAACAAGAAACAAGAAACAAGAAACAAGAAACAAGAAACAAGAAACAAGAAACAAGAAACAAGAAACAAGAAACAAGAAACAAGAAACAAGAAACAAGAAACAAGAAACAAGAAACAAGAAACAAGAAACAAGAAACAAGAAACAAGAAACAAGAAACAAGAAACAAGAAACAAGAAACAAGAAACAAGAAACAAGAAACAAGAAACAAGAAACAAGAAACAAGAAACAAGAAACAAGAAACAAGAAACAAGAAACAAGAAACAAGAAACAAGAAACAAGAAACAAGAAACAAGAAACAAGAAACAAGAAACAAGAAACAAGAAACAAGAAACAAGAAACAAGAAACAAGAAACAAGAAACAAGAAACAAGAAACAAGAAACAAGAAACAAGAAACAAGAAACAAGAAACAAGAAACAAGAAATTCACTCGATAACGGCTTGTACTGCTTGTTTTCTTCGAAAAATCTTTAGTTTTCCACGAAAGAGCTTTTGTTTTCCTCGAAAAATTATCAAACCACAACCCCCGGTGGTCCTTGGCAACGACCCTATAAGGACCTAAACATGACACCAGACCACAATTTTCCACCCTACTGTCAACACATTATCATCAGTGTAATGCACCCCATGAGCGTGCACCCCTCTCACCTTCCGCCCCGCCCGCTCCACCAGCACCGTGGAAAATGTCGACCCAAACATCTGGATGGTGCCGATCACGATGGCGGACATGTTGGCCGACAGTGAGGAGCCCGATTCGGCGAAAACGATCGCCGTGTAGTTTAGCATCGCAAAACAACCGCAAAATTGATTGAACGCCATCAAACAGATCCCAATCAGGAAGGCCTTCCGGGCGTGGGGCGTCACTGGAAAATTGGGAAACAAAATACGTTGAAGGCAACAGGGTCAACAACAAAGGTGCTTGCCGTGGCACGGGCAGACCTCGCAGGTGGTCATATGTTGGGGTTGGGTCCCCGTGTGACGTGGCGCAGGTAGGAAATCGTTTGTTTGCCAATTTTTACCTTTTTTAAATAATCTGAGTTGAAAAATTTGTTTGATTTGTTCCTAATTCATTCAACGGTACACATCAACCAGAGCTTTTGCGCCCAGATTTTTGTTACAGACATTTTAGTATCTTCAAAAATACAGGTACTATCGAAATATTTTTTTATTCAACCCCTAAAGTAATATCCACAAAGTCATTTAAAACAAAGTTTGATTAATTTTACAATCCCGTTATTGCAGGATTGGGTCCGTAAGTTTGACAATTTTGGAATAAGAATACAACAACTTTCTTCGTTGCTGTGCACCCTTAAGGGGTTACACACATGTAAATCGACTGAAAAGTCAGAGGTTGGTGTAAGCACACTCTTGATTTTATTTAAAATCTGTTTTCAGAGCATTAAAATATACATTTTCATTTATTATCAAAACAATTGTGAAGACATGTGGATGTATCATTGCCGAGATATAGCTATTTGAAGTTAGAAGTTTCAAAAAACGGGTGCCACGATATCTTAACACTGCCTTGACCAAATCGGCTCAAAATTTTGGAGAAGACTCGTTAAACCGGTCCTGTGTGCATGACGAAGGTCATTTTTCAAAAATCTTATTTTAGAAAAATATATAAATGTTTTTGTTTTTTTGCTATAAAAATAGTCATTTTTTGATTTTTGTATTTTTTTTTTAAAAGCAAAATTCCAAAACCGGGCTTCGTCATGCACACGGGATAGGTCCATCTCATCTCGAGATATCGTGGCACCCGTAAATCAACTCGATGTTCAGAGAAAAACGCTCACAAAGTTTGATAGTCCGCTTTGCGCACAGCAAAATGTTGAGCTTAAAATCTTTTCTAACTCAGTTTAATCATCTAATATCTTCATAAACTTTCAGGAGTGATTTAAAATCATCTTTTTAGTGGATTCAATAAATTTTCTGTAATATGAAATTTTGTGATTTTCTATATGTATAAAAGAAAAAACTAATTCCGTGAAAGATATTTTTAGTAAAAGAATGTTTCTCATAACCAGCTTCATAAATGAACATTAAAATTTCGAATGATCATAAATCAATACATAAAATTAAGCTTGATTTGTAATAAACAAATATGTTCAACTATTAATTGAAAATTCGAATGAAACAATAATAGCATTACAACTCCAGTTAAAATGAAATAGATGAAAACAAATCAAATCACTAGAACTCTAATTGAACTGTTGAATTTCAGCAAATTGACTAAAATAATACAAAAAAAAAACTGAGAATTAAACCTCTACCTTTCTTTGGTTAGACAGGCATTTAATGTATATGCTGAAAAGAAACAATATTATTACTTTTATATCGTACATGGGGTTTTAGGACCTTAGTCTAATTTATAGAAATGCTTTAGATGAAAAAATATGCCATCTTTTGAGCTATTACACAAGTTAGTCAAAATTAATTCGGCAGTGTTGCCATTCAAGCTGTGACAATTTTAAAAAAAAAACACGAAACATTTTGTAAAATACAAGCAAATCTTATTAACAATCATGTATCCAGTTAAATCCACTTAAAAAATACTTTTTGTTAAATAAACGACTTGAAAATAAAAAATAAAAATTGAAATAACAAGCCATAGTCTCAACATTTGAATCCAAAAAGTATTTTAAAATGCTTTTAACACTAGTTCAGTTGTTTTGCAATGATTAGTTTTCAAAAAATGTGAGATTTGACGAAATCACAAATTTCAACGAAAAAAAACTTATTGCAATACTAAAAATTAAAAATTTTCAAAATTTCAAAAGATTTTTTATTGATTTCAGCTGATTGCACTAAAATTTCCATTGAAATTTTGAAGTTAAAAAAAAAACATTTGTTTTGCCCCCTGATTTTTCGGGCCAACATTGAAGGGGAGGGGGAGGGGTGACAAAAACTTTAAATAAAATGTGTACCAGCCTAACTGTAACGACCACGATATCAAAATTTATGTTATTTGTGTTTTATAGGAAATATAAATTCACATTTTATAGTATTTTTTAACCTTTTCCTAATTTAGAAAAAAAAGTTTTTTTCGTAAAATTGGCAGCACTGCCCAATAAATTTTGATTATCGTAGCCATAGTTCAAAAGATTGAAAAAAAAATAAAATATTTAAAAAATGTTTTCTTGAACTATTTATTATTTGTATGTACCTATATTAATTAGAAGTTTATTATTAGAAGTCCCAAGTAACCTGCATCTTTGACCAATCCACCTAGGTCGGCTATCAAATCTGTTTGGAGACTTTAATGGGTGAACTACATTTTAACATTTTGCACAAAACTTTTTTTAAAGTGAAATTCAAAGTTTAATCAACTAAAAACACTTTAAAGATTCTTTTCCTCTTTTTACACCTAAGCTTCCATCTTCCCCGGGATTCGAACCGACGACCTTTGGATTGTTAGTCCAACTGCCTACCAGCGACTCCACCGAGGCAGGACCCAGGGAGACGACTCCTACACCTGGACTGAGCTAACGACCTAACCTTTAGGTTAGTCCGGGGCCAACATTTACTTCCCTTCCGACGGAAGGCGTGATCAGGCAAATCTCGTCTCGAAAAATGCCACCGGGACCGTCTGGGATCGAACCCAGGCCGACTGGGTGAGAGGCAACCACGCTTACCCCTACACCACGGTCCCGGCAATTTAATTCCTACGCATTGTTCCTAATTCCTACGTATTAAAAGTATGTGTATTAAAAGTATTTGTATTATTAGAAGTCCCAAAAACCTTCACCTAGTTTTCAAAATATTTTGCATTTGTGTGAAATTCCGATTTCAGTAACGCAAATTTTTTTTTTCGGCTAAAAAAAGGTTTTTTTGTCAATACATCAACAAATATTTACAGCCGCCTAATGTTTTAAATCAAAAAATAGCTTAAGGTTGCACAGTAGGGTGGCAAAGAAAACTGTTTAATCTGAAGAGATACCTCCTGACTCGATTCTTTAGGCAAAAATAAGTAACTGTGCCAATTTTGAGCCAAATCGGTAATGGTTTAGGGGTCGCTTTTTATCGTTGAGAAAATAAAAAAAAATGAAAAAAAATAAAATCGCAGAAATGTGTGCACCTGCCAGAAAAATAACACACATTTTTTTATTTCTTTTTATTTTTTTTGCGATAAAAAGTGACCCCTTAACCATTACCGATTTGGCTCAAAATTGGCACAGTTACTTATTTTTGCACAAGGAATCGAGTCAAAGGGTATCTCTAATATCGATTTTTTTACTGTCACCCTAGTGCACAGAAACCACGGAAGTTGTTGTCTTTTTATTCTTAAATTGTGCACCAATCTAATTTTAAAAATATTCAAAAATATTTGTCATCAATTTTTTAGCTAGTATAAATAAAAAATCGAATCGATAGTAAAATATCTGTAACAAAGAGCTCTGGTTGATGTGCACCTTTAAACGAATATTATAGTAAATCTCCTTTTATTGCAGATGGTGAAAACTTTAATTTTCGCGTTTTTGATTCCGTCTGATTTTGGAACTCAAAATATGCGTTTAAATTTTTTGAGTATTTCAATCTAACCTATTTTAACAGAAATTAATGTAAAATGATGTTAAATAATATTCGAAAATTAAAAGCAAAGGGAAGAAAATTTTCATCGTAAGAATCTGACTAACATGTCTAATTAAAATTGACCAAATGACTTTTTATGAGCTCGTTTCCATTTACACTTTAAATACTTTTAACTTTAAATAAATATTTCAAATCAAACGATTTTCATGTCAGCCCTTATTCAGAATAACAACGCTGAACGAACCATACCTAAATCCTGCCAGCTCAGCTTGTCCTCGGCGGCGACGACGGATTGTTTTTCCTCCCGGAACTGTCCCTTCAGATTCATCAGCTCAAGCTTGAACTCGTTGGACACCTGCTGCGTGCCGTACCGGTAGCCCCGGTAGAACAGCAGAGCGTTTTCCGATTTCTGTAATTAAAATAGATCCACTTTTGAAGCACCCGGATGCTACGGGGGTGAGGTTATCCTTTACGGTGTAATTGTTTTGCTGCATCAGATAAAACGGCGTGTCCGGGATGAACGAGAAACAGGCCAGGAAGAGCACTGGGAATGCCAGCAGGATCCAGGGGATGGTTTTGTACGGGAACAAATCGCCCAGGATGTACATTATCAGGATGCCGGCGTTGCACGTGAAGACCAGCGTGGAGGACAGCAGGCCCCGGATTCTGTAGTGGGATAATCGTTTAGCACAACTTGCGTTCAAAACCAACTTTTTGGTTTTGGTTCAAGAAATGACTTTTTTTACCCATACCATTTTGGCAGCATCCATTCCAAAATACATTTAAAATATTAATTCTGCGCAAGCAATCTCAATTATATGGTGAATTGAAGAGGTAATCTCGCCATAAGTTGTCATCGTACGAACACTTTGAACTAATACCCACAATGACGCAATCAACAATCAATACTCAAGCATTATTCATCATTCCATCAATTCTCACCTGTCCTCAGCGATCTCTCCGATAAACATCGGAATGACCATGAAGCAAACGCCACCGGAGAATCCCGCCAGGAATCGCATCACCATCAGATAGTACGGATTTGTGGCGATGATGACCATAATCCAGGAAATCTAATGAAGCACATCAAAGGCCATCGAAAATAATGAGATATCGAGAAATGACGCGTTGGGATGGACCTACAATCTGGGGAATCGCTGCCAGGCAGGCGGTCAGTTTGCGCCCGTACCGATCGGCCATCCAGCCGGAGACGACGTTTCCAAGGAATCCACCCACACACAAGGCCGCCCCTATCCAGGAGCCCTGGTCGGTCGTGATGGGACCACTGACGAGGGGCGTTTCGGCGGATTGCAGCACCGGAATCGAGGGCGAGGTCCAACCGCAAACAAAGCCATAGCTTAGCGAGAGAAGGTTCACTGTAGGTTGATTGATATGAGTGGTTTAATTAATGTAACAGTGTAAGTTTAGCGATTCAATGGATTTGCGAACCTAATCCATTCTGATAACTGGGAATACAGCTTGTTGAATCAATGCTTTTGTCTTTGAACAGATTGATACAATTAAGTCTTCTCAGAATGTGTAACCAAACCAGAAACTGAGAACCTGACAAATTTCTCCCCTAATGAATGAACCTCCCTGCATATTCCAAGACAGCTAAGCTTGTTACCGCGCCAAAACTTACCGCAAAATGTGGCCAAATATTGGTTCCTGGCACTACCGTGGCCCTGCATGATTCCGGCGTGAATGCTCCCGTCCGACTGGATGTAATTTCGATGTAAGGCGGGCGGGAACCGTGCGCTCCGTTATCTGGACATGTCAGGGGTGCAAACAGTAGCAGCGCGTCGGAGACTGACCAGGGTAATTTATTTGCCCGAGGAAGGATTAGGCCGGATTTCGTCTTATCACCGACGCGAGAAGGAAGAGCAAGCGAGTGGCGGGAGGTAAGCTCGATCAACTGCTGATGCTGCTGGACAAGTTGTGTGTCAACAGGTGTTTCTTTCGGGTGCCAAAAAAAGCTGATGAATTTGTTTTTCTTGGATTAACAGATTTTATCCTTATTTGGTTTTGAATGGATGACGTTAGAATAATGTAAACTAGTGAAATTTGTGATAGGACAGTGAACTGTAGGGGACCATCAACAAACAAGCTGGGTAATTCTCTACCAACTCCCATGAAATCGGAAAAAGTGGCCCCGACACCTCTTTGATTTCCGTGAAATATTGTCCTTAAGTGAAGTTTTGATCCCTGATCACGAATCCAAGGTTCATTATTCGATATCTCGTGACGGAGGGGCAGTACGACCCCTTCCATTTTCAATCATTCGAAAAAAGACACGTTTTTCATTAATTTGCAGCCAGAAATGGTGATGGTTTGGCAATTTCGTGTCAAAGAAACTCAGAATTCCGAAAAAATGTAATTTTCATCGAAAAAAATACAAAAAAAGTTTCAAAATTTATGCCATTTTTCGTTACTCAACTGTAAAAAATGGGACCAGTGATTTTATGGGAAATTAAATGTTCTTGTTCGGCACGACGCCGAATGTTTTGCCCAGATTTGCGCAACTGTCACCCAGTGTGCGCGAGTCCAGCCCTGCGTCGCTGTCAGCGACGGCGCTGCCAACGTGACAGCGTGAAACGACGCAACGACGAAAACGGCGCGAGCAGAAGCGCGCGCAAACGAACGAGCGGAGAGAGAGAGAGACAGATTTTTCACTCCGTTTCGAGACGCGAACGAGACACGTCGCGAGTTTGTAAATAGTCCATCAGTTTTTGCAAAGTTTTGAGTAGTAAAGTGAGAAAACCGACCGCAAGTGTTTTTATCACCGGAATCCGAAAATACAGTCCACCCGCAGAATCCAGTTGGGGGATTTGGCCCCAACATTTGGTCACTTCAACCCGGATAGACATTGGCCTATCGAACAGATCGCCGGAGGTCGAATCGTCGCGAGTGTCACGAGGAGGAAGAATGCTCCGGTAAGCAGAAGTCCGCGAGCAGTAATCCGGAAGACGTCGATTCCCGGAGGGCGTTCCACGCGGCCCGGAACAGCGTTGGAAAGAACCGTGAGTCTGTGTGATCCAGCAGATCGACGGTCCGGAACGCGCGTGTGGTCGAACCAGCGGCGCGTAGTGCACCGGAAGCGGTCCCATTGGCCGCCGGAACGGTAGTGAGCCGGAAGTGGTCGTTGGCCACCGGCAGAAGAAAATGGACGTTGTGTACGTTGCGAGGAAGGTGGTCCCATTGGCCATCTGAGCAAAAAGAGTGTGTGTGTGTGTGTTGGCAAAACAAGGACGTTCGCGCCATTTTGCCACACAAGGAAACAGAGGTGAGCGTCGACGAAAGATGAGCGTGCGTCGCCATCTTGTTGGACGAAGAAGACGTGTTTGTGTGTGTGTTCGTCGGTAGATGGACGTGCGCCGCCATCTTTCTGCACGAAAAGTGAAAGCCTCGGCGGATGCGGTCCCATTGCCCATCCCGAGCAGAACAGTGTGATGTGGAAAACTGAAAGCCTCGGCGGATGCGGTCCCATCGGCCGTCCCGAGCAGAAGTGTGCGTGGAAGGTGGTCCCATTGGCCACCCGAGCAGAGTGCAGTGAAGTAGCGATGAAGTGCGGTGCTCTGTGAGCAGAGTGGCGTGCAGAAAAGCCCTGACGGAGGTCCCATTGGCCACGTCAGGCAGAAGTTCCGACGGGTGGACCGGATGTCTACGCCGTGAAAAGGAGCTGGAAGAGTGGTCCCATTGGCCACAAGGTGAAGTGTTGTGCGTTGCTCTGTGAGCAGGGTGACGTGCGAAAAGCCCCGACGGACGGTCCCATTGGCCACGTCGGGCAGGAAGTTCCGACGGGTGGATCCGATATCCACGCCGTGAGAAGGAACGAAGAGTGGTCCCATTGGCCACGAAGAAGCCCTGCGTCTGTGTGGTGAGCTAACAGAGCAGCGTGCTGAAGAAACCGGCGGTAGCGGTCCCATCGGCCACACCGTACCCGAAGAAAAGTGAGCGCGAGGCGCAGAAAACTCGAACAGTAAGTGACAAAAGTGACCTGCTGCAGAAAGTGCAACGCAGTGCTGCGACGCAGACTGCAAGATCCCGAGCAGACGAGTGCTAGTGAGCAACAGATCCCGACGAGATGGAGCTGAAATCAGCGCGTTCCTTGGCCATCAAGCGAAACTTCGTCAAGGGTAAGATTTCGCGGGTCGTGGACAGGTTGAAGGCGTTCGAGGAGAACCACCAGCTGCCTTCATTTGCCCAGATCCAAGTCTTCGTGTGGAACGTCGAGAAGTACTACGGCGAGTTCAACAAAGTTTGCGACGATTTCAAGGTGAGTGACGCCGACGCTGGTGAACGCTTCAACCATGACATCGAATGGGCCAGAGTGGTGAGTCTGGTTCAGGAAGCCAACCAGCGGATTGTGGTCCTGAACAACGCACTGCTGTCCCAGCCCGTGCATGCCGCTGTTCCCGAGCAACAGCAACAACTGGTCTCGGAGGAAGAGACCAACCGAACTTTGCTTCCCACGACCGAGGCTCGTGGTGAAGGCGATTGCTCCGGAGCCGGCGATGTTCCGGATGAGGTGAACGCCGAGAGAAGCAAGGCCGATCATGGAGACCCAGGTGCATCTGACTCCAAGGTAGGTGCCTATTTTGAACCCTGTTTGAGTCCGCCCGTTTCGGACTGCGAACGTAGCGAGCCGATGTGCACTCTGTGCAACGGTTGCCGCTCGGACACCGACTGCTTCCCGGTCCGTGGAGATCCGGTCGAGCAGTGTCAACCCCTCGAAGAATCGAAACCCGACCTGAGCAGCCAGAAGAGGTTGCCAGGAGTGTCTCACGAGCCTGAGACTCAACCCGCAGTACATGCGATACTGCCACCCGAGGAACCTGAAGTGGTTCCGCACGAGTCCTCGTCAGATGACCGAGGTAGTGCCGAGACAAAACCCGGCCTGTGCAGCCCCCAGTGGTTGCCAGGAGATTCTCGCGAGCCCGAGAATCGACAAGAAGAGTCGTCCGAGGAACCGGCAGTGGTTCCGCATGAGTCCTCGGCAGCAGAACGAGGTAGTGCCGTGTCGGACGACCCAGAAGCTGCCAGCTGCCAGCCAGCTGAGCACGTCGACGTTGTTCCAGACGTTGACACGTGCCAAGCAGTGCAAGGAGGTGCATTGCTGCCAGCCGTACCTGACGATGAGAACAACGAAGAAGGTGCACAATGCGGATGCGCCAAACCAGCAAGATCAAGCGTCCAAGTCGTTTGGACCACGAACCAAAACGAGATGAAGGCCAACAAGAACATCGACATCAACGAAGACAAGCAGAAGAGTACGAGCCACGAGAGCGCTACGTACCGGTACAGCCAACGGACCGAGCTGTACTACAGGTGCTGCCGCGACCGCATCGCACGGTCAGGAGCCGAACGTGTTGATGAAGTCGGAAGAGCTGTGGAGAAGTCGGTAGAGCCTGCAATCTTTAGCAGCACCACGAAGAGACCCCGATTGGTCTGGGACCCAGGCGTGGAGTTGAACGCAGCGCTTCGCTCCAACCAACCGTAGACGACCACCACCATGCCAGCAAGTGCAAAGGAGTTGCTTGCTCGTCTGGACGCTATGGACCTGGAACCGCCAGCGATCGACGGAGTCTCCCAGTAAGAACGACCGACACCGAACCAGCGTGTTGGTGAGTTCGAAGCCGTGACGCCTCAACCCGGGGGGAGAATGTTCGGCACGACGCCGAATGTTTTGCCCAGATTTGCGCAACTGTCACCCAGTGTGCGCGAGTCCAGCCCTGCGTCGCTGTCAGCGACGGCGCTGCCAACGTGACAGCGTGAAACGACGCAACGACGAAAACGGCGCGAGCAGAAGCGCGCGCAAACGAACGAGCGGAGAGAGAGAGAGACAGATTTTTCACTCCGTTTCGAGACGCGAACGAGACACGTCGCGAGTTTGTAAATAGTCCATCAGTTTTTGCAAAGTTTTGAGTAGTAAAGTGAGAAAACCGACCGCAAGTGTTTTTATCACCGGAATCCGAAAATACAGTCCACCCGCAGAATCCAGTTGGGGGATTTGGCCCCAACAGTTCTTTTCAAATCTGCAATAACCCAGAAGGAATACTTTGTCATATAGAATTTGTTTTTTAATAATAAAATTTTGTGTTTTTCTAACTTTGCAAAGTTTTTTTAAGGGATTTGCTTGTAACCATGACGAGTTATCCCGATTTTACGAAAAAAACAGTTTGTTCATCACCATCCAAACAATCACTATATCAAGCTGCCATTTATTTAAAAACACGTGTTTATTCAATGTTTGCCCCTCCGTAACAAGACATCGGTAAATAGACCTTCGGTTTCGTGATCAGGGACCAAATTAACCCTTCGGGGCAATTTTTCAGATTTCGTGTGAGTTGGCATAGAATGACCCACACTCAAAAAAAGTAAATTTCATTTGTTCCTGTGAGGTTGTGTTTATTTCAATCGAGAGAATTTCCATGGAATCAAAATAAACAAATTAAAAAAAAATCTGAGATTTAGCTTTTTTTTAATTTGCTGGTTTTTATTCAATGATTAGCAGTTCTTTAAAAAATAATTGGGATTAACTCTGGAACGCCCAACGCATGTCCAACTTACACGGACGCCCAAGCCTCCCAAAAAAGGTGGTACGGTAACTTCAACTCTCTGGTTCTCGGGCATTACTCAACCTATCGGGACGATTCTTGTTTCCAGTGATTTGTAAGAATGTCTAGATGATCATCAAATTTTGCAGAACTTGATTTGAACAAATCTGTAATTTCTGCGACCGAAAACATCGTTCCACCTTTTTTAAAACGCGAAAAAAAGTTGGAACGATGTTTTTGATCGCAAAAAACTAGACATCCTAACAAATCACTGGAAAGAAGAATAATCTTGATTGGTTGAGTTATACTCGAGAACCATTGAGTTGAAGTTACCGTTCCAACTTTTTTGGAGCCTTGGGCGTTGGAATGTTAAAGGAGCACATCAATCAAAGCTTTTTGCACCAAGATGCTTGTTAAACACATTTTAATACATATCTTCAAAATTACGGAAACAATCGTAATAATGTTGTATTCATCCCCTAAAGTACTATGTACAAAATTATTTACAGCAAAGTTTGACTATTTTTACAACCAGATTGTTGCAGGATTGGGTTTGTTAGTTCGACAATTTTGGAATAAGAAGACAATAACTTCCTTGGTTGCTGTGCACCCTTAAAAAATGTTGATAAAATTCTTCGGGTTTATATTTTATGTTTTTCGTTCTATTTAACATGATCACGATGATCAAAAATTGTTTTTCTAAAAAAGTTTTTGAAATTACTCTAATTTGGTTCTCGGTTTTTCAGTCCCAATAGCAAGTAAAATGAAGCAAACTTAAATGGCATCCCAGACGTTGCGACATGCGATGCTTGCCTTTTGGCAAGGGCCGATTTTTCGAAAAATTGCCGAACTTTGAAGGGCTGTGCCGAGCTTCGAAGTACTCCAAACTTACAAGACGAGAATACTAAAAAAGTGTCCACGTGGTTAATCCCTTACCTTAAACGAAAATTTAACACATTTTTATTTGCAGCTTAGAAGCTAATGATTTGGTTCTGAATCAATTCTAATTGCTTAAAATATTATAACTTTCATGAATGAAAAATGATTGCAGATTTAAGGATTGTTATAAATATTTTTTTTTAAAATAACGTGAGCAAGATGAATATTAAAAAAAAAACTCTAGGCCAGGGGTGACCAAAGCATGGCCCGCGAGGTGATTTTTTTGTGGCCCGCGGACCCATTTTGAATGATCATGTAAAATTGCCTTTTGACGCATCTTTAAGTGATTTTATGATTCCTAAAAACTAAGGTTAAGTTTAAGCTTTTTTTTAAGAACCTTTTTAGATTATATGAAACAAATATTGTGTTGATAAATCTATCTTAATGAAATAATGTAGGCAACACATTTAAATGTGATTTAAAAAGAGTAAATTTTGTCAAAATTTTGATAAAATATTTTTGGAAGTGAGTTATAGAACGTTCGTATTTGATTAAAGCAGGAAACTGTGAAGATATCTAAAATATAGGTTTATAAAAATTTAAAAATCATTACGTAAGTTTTTTTTTATTATCTGGGCCTTAAACTTATATTGCACTTAGAACCTTGTGATTTGAACTCATAACGTGTGGGTTATGAAACTGAGAATGAAATTTATTGAAATTTAATTGAAATTGGAGGAATATTTTTTTAAAAATCCGTAAGCAACTTTTTATCATTTATATTGTAAATTATTTTAAAATAAAATTACACACTTTTTCGAAGTTTGTGTCACTCCTTTTCAAATATATTAAAAAAAAAAATAAAAAAAACACAACCTTTTAACTTATGTTATATTTGTGAAATCGCGACTGCTGAGGCACAACATTTGAATGAAAAGCAGATGACTTATATTTGTGTTGGTATTTTTTTGGATTCCGATTTTAATAAAATTTTACCAATAGATTGGAAGTTTTTTTTACGAAACAGTTTTATTTTTTATGTTTCTAAAACTCTAAAGACGAAAATATCCTGAAAATACCTGTTAGTTTTATGGATTGATATTGTTTATTTATCATTTTAGAAATATAATTTTCAATAACAGGCGTCATTTATCATTTTTTTTGTATGGGTAATTCTCCACCAACTCACACGAAATCGGAAAAAAAGTTGCCCCGACCCCTCTTCGATTTTCGTGAAACTTTGCTCTAAGGGGTTATTTTGGTCCCTGATCACGAATCCGAGGTCCATTTTTCGATATCTCGTGACGGTGGGGCGGTACGACCCCTTTCATTTTTCTGTTTTTTACTAAGACACGTTTTTCAGTGATTTGTAGCTCGCAACCGTAAAGAGATAGAAATTTTTTGTCAAAGAGACTTTTGTGTAAAATTAGACGCCCAATTAGGTGGCGTACTCAAAATTCCAAAAAAACGAATTTTTCATCAAAAAAAGTTAAAAAATAGTTTAAAAACCGCTGCCATTTCCCGTCACTCAACTGTCAAAAATCGTGAGACATGTCATTTTATGAGAAATTTAATTTACTTTTAGAATCTGAAATAACCCAGAAGGGTCATTTGTTCATTTAGAACAAAATTTTTCATTTTAAAATTACGTGTTTTTTTCTAACTTTGCAGGGTTACATTTTAGAGTGTAACAATGTTCTACAAAGTTGTAGAGCAGACAAAAACAATATTTTTGATATATAGACATAAGGGATTTGCATGTATTCTTCTCGAGTTATCAGAATTTTACAAAAAGTTTTTTTGGAAAAGTTATGATTTTGACCATTTTGACCAGTTTTTCTAATTTTTAACCCCTAAAACTCAATCGTGTGCTTTTGAAAGTATTTTTTTTCGTAAAGTTCAGCTAATTTTGCATAAGAATGACCCCCTGGACAATTGTTGTGACTCGTGCATTGCGAGAATCAGATATTTTTTAAAGAAAATATTTTTGTGATGGTTGAGCGTATCCGGTTTGTTTTTTTTTTATTTTCGAAAAATCCCCACATACAAGCAATGCACAAGCCACAACAATCGTCCAAGGGGTCATTCTTATGAAAAATTAGCTGAACTTTCCGAAAAAAAATACTTTCAAAAGCACACGATTGAGTTTTAGGGGTTAAAAATTTGAAAAACTGGTCAAAAATGGTCAAAATCATAACTTTTTCAAAAAACTTTTTTGTAAAATTCTAATAATTCGTGAAGAATACAATAAATTTCCCATAAAATGACATATCTCACGATTTTTGACAGTTGAGTAACGGGAAATGGCAGTGATTTTAAAGCTATTTTTTAACTATTTTTGATAAAAAAAAACGTTTTTTTTCGGAATTTTGAGTACGCCATCAAATCGGGCGTCTAATTTTACACAAAAGTCCCTTTGACATCAAATTTCTATCTCAACACGGTTGCGAGCTACAAATCACTTAAAAACGTGTCTTAGTAAAAAACCAGAAAAAAGAAAGGAGTCGTACCGCCCCACCGTCACGAGATATCGAAAAATGGACCTCAGATTCGTGATCAGGTCGGGGCAACTTTTTCCGATTTAGTGTGAGTTGGTGGAGAATTACCCGTTTCTAATACTCAAAAGACGAAAATATTCTGAAAATACCTGTTAGTTTTATAGATTGATATTGTTTATTTATCATTTTAGTAATATAATTTTCAAAAACAGGCGTAATTTATCAATCGATTTGAGCTGGCAATGAAACTTTTTCTGTAAATTTAAAATGTATTTTTTTATATTGTGCTATTTTGACTAAAATTATTGTTCTTTTCTGTACTATTTGTTGCAATAACAAGTTAATTTAAACAAGAGTGTTAAATTCTCATGAATTTGAATGTTTCCACACATCACGCTACATATTTTACTTAGAACCAATTTCCTTCTACAAATTGCTAGCTGCACATTCCAAGCGTTTCTATCGACGACGGTTGCATACCCAAAGGCGTTTGTTGTAACAAGTCATTCGTACATTGAAGTGTTGCTTGGTCAAGTGCAATCAAATGATTAAATAAATTTGATATCGATGTTCACTGTGGCTCCATTTGCCAGTCCGATTTGTTTTGTGCAATATCAAATTGTAACAGAATCAATATGTAGGTGGTTACCGATCCAACCATCTGTAATGAATAAAACATTAAATTTGATTAGGAAACATTATTAAATATAAGCTTACATTGAACATCAATCCATGGTCGATGCTGAACAGTCCACATGCGGTGAAATCCACCCTTTGCTGCAGCAGTTGCAATGAGAGCAGCTTCACCTAAAACAGTTTATCCTTTTAAATTTAGCAAAAATGCAGAAATTTCCAATCAATCACCCAACAGCGCTCAACCGAAAGCGACAGCCGGGGCAATTGAAATTCTACTTTGGTACCTAAATAATTGACGCACTGGAATACTAACCATAGCTTTGGTGTCGCTGCGTTTCGAGTGTATTCCCAGGCCGTGGATGAGGCACCCAATTTGTTGAGCCTGACGGAGCGTCCGACCGACCGTGGTCAAAAAGGGTTTTGTTTTTCCGGGTCAACGCGTTAACGGTTCCGGTTCCGCGCAGGAAAAAAAAATAGATGAAAAAATCAATTTTCGTTATTTTCACGTTTCGATGATCTAAAAAACTACAATATAGTATTTTGCTCCAGACATTTTATACACCTTAGGCAGATACTACAAAAATGATAAAAAACTGAAACGAACTTTTGTATTTCTCTCAAATCACTACAATATTATTCTATTCTCTATTTCAAAGAAAAAATCGAATAAGAATTCAATATCAAATTTCTAGCAACACTGCCAAAAGTTATGAGTAAAGTATACTCAGTAGAAACTTTTCAAGAGTCAATGTTTCCAGTATCACCTTCTGTGCTTTGTACGAAAGGTGTTTAAAGATGTTTTTTAAAAAGTAAAAAGTTTAATGATCTGGCAACACTGCTTTTAGATACAAGCTTTTAGATCAATGCTTGTGATGAAGGCTTGGAAATTTGAGCAAATGAAGTTCACATGTGCAACCATACACACAGTTGAACAAAGCATTCGGTTGAGTGTAACTGAATTGCACATTCACATTCGATATCGAAACCAAACTGACCCCGACCAAACTTCTTCAAATTTCCGAAATTCACCCATTGCCGGCACATGAGTGGTCTGCAAAAAGGATTTGCATGGTTTTGCATAAATTTGATGCCCAAATTTCGCACCAGCTCATCGTAAAATTGGTTCGATTGGATTTTGGAGCATCCATTCCGGGGGATAGTTCGTCCCATTTCAATACAATCTGTAACATTGATGTGTGTCGCAAACGAACCGTGTGTGAACATCACACTTTGGTGTTGTGAATGTTGCATACGTTGTACCACCAATGGTCAATGGCCCTCTAGACTTGAACGAGTTTGGGTTTTCTGGTTATTCGTTCGGCATCAGTGAGAACAGTGGGTTAAGTTTATTCATCATCTATTTTAAAAAAAAGTAGTTAAGGCCGATGCCAATATTTTATGAAAACTCTTCAAGTTAAACCACATTTTTTGATAAACAAAATTCCAACAGAATTTGACCTACAGTACAGCAGACCACCAACTTTTCACACACAATTTTGGAATGATTTCGCCATTAGGTGGCCGTTTTTGTCATCGCGCAGAACTTTGTTAGCATACATGCGGGCTTGAACGTGGCCCGACCAACGAAAAAAAAAAACATGACCCGGCTTAGGACGTACCTCGTTTTTGGCGGAGTTACAACTGTTGCAGATTCGGAACACCCGATACGAGCAAACCATCGCCCACAAATAGAGGGTGACGAGCGGGAATTCCCGGGAAAAATTTCCCGGGAAATTGACCATTTTTGGACCTCTCGATTCCCGGGAAATTCGGTCGAGACTCCCGGGAAATTTAAACTTATAAATATCGACGCAAAATTATATAAACTAATCAGAAAAACATTTGAAAAATTCAAAATTGTTAAGAACATTGAATGTCCATTGTTCGATATTCAAGTTCGAATAAACCAATGTTTCTCTAATCTTCTTATTCAGAAAGTGTATATTTTAACTTGTCAAAAATTCCAATAACTATAATTTAGAGAAGCCAAAAAAAGGTGGACCCACGGGTGGACCCCAAAATTTACCTTAAAAATTATTAAGCAGTTACACCCTTGATATGGAATCAAATGTTTTATTTTCAAATATTATTTTTTCTAATTATTTGTAAAAGGGAAAAGCTTTTTCAAGTTAAGTTCAATTTCCATATCTTCTCTTGAACATAGCAATCCAATTTAGTTTCTTGTGAACATTTGGGTTTTCCTGATAACTGTAAATATTTTTTCAATGAATATTTAATGTTGAACTTAAAAATTACAAAAAAAAACAATTTAATTTGTTGTCTTGAGTCGTTGTTTATCATATTGCAAAATTCCCGATAAAATGGGAAATTATGTATAAACTATATCAATTATTTTTTTTACAAAAATCTAATAACAAGTTTGTGAACCTTTTGAAAAATCACTCAGTGCGAATTAAGATTCGTAAATATTTTAAACTACAATTTTGAGTCTTAAAAAAAAACTCAAGAAACGATTGTGTTTTTGCAGATTCAGAAAAAAAAATCAAAAGTTTTATATAGTTCCTCAAAACAATGAGGCTGCTCAAATTAACGTTTCATAGAATTAGTAAGAATTAACAGTAACTGAATTCATTTAAAAGAAACAAATTTATTACTTTTCATTTAAAATTTTTGACACTGTTGGCGTAGTAAAAAAAATCTCCCGGGTCCCGGGAATTCCCGGGAAATAGCCAAATTCAACTCTCGATTCCCGGGAAATTGAAAATCTCGAGAATCGTCACCCTCTACCCACAAAAGTCCACTCAGCAGCGTCCAGGCGCGTTGAACCGCGTCCTCACTCGTCGCGGGATGGCGCAGCAGAAGCCTGCGAGAATGTAGGTTATGTTCGTTACATTTCATCCCTTGTACACGTTGGATGGCACTTCAATTTTGGCACATTTTTGGCAGCATGTGTTTTTTTTGTAGGTAGAATTTAGACCGGTTGATGGAGCGAGTTTCGGGACATAGTTTAGATGTTTTGCTTGGTTAGTGAACATTTCAGTTTCAAACAAGCTTTTGATCCGAATATGCAAATTATACAAACATGTTTGGATCTTTGATATCGACGATTTGCAAAATATGACAACTTTAGGGCTATTCCATGCAGCAATTCGACACGAAAGTTAAATTCATATGTCTTAGGCGTCATCCATAAAGTATGTCACGCTCTTTGGGAGGGCGGGGTCATATTCGGATTGTCGAATATTGTAAGTATAGGAAAAGCGTGACAAAGGGGGAGGGGGTAAATTTTGGCTGATTTTAGCGTGACATACTTTATGGATGAAGCCTTAAGGCAACGATATTGGATTTCAAAGCTTTCCCATACCAAGTGTTTCTCTTGCTATCCTTCTCTTTCACACTACCGTCGTTGCTATTGTTTCTTAAATTCATAATTTCAAAATGGCTCAATTTGATCTGTAGCTTTCTATAATCAAGTATTTATTATGGCCATAAGGGTGCCCTAGGCCATGTTAAGGTGGCCAAAATAATGGCAATTATCATTACTTTAGCAAAATACCATGCAACCATACCATGTTCAAAGCCTTCAATTTGTAGGCCTGCATTTTATGTCCAAATAAGCCTTATAAATTTCCATACAAACTTGAAGGCAGCTTATACAAAAGTGCTTTGGATATCATTGATAATCCATATCTTAAGAAGGGATTTGCTGATGGATTTGGTATCTTCAGCAAAGTTGTAGGCTTTAATAAGGATTATTGAAATAAAAAATAGTTCACGAACAAATCATTTTTTTTAAACCAACTCTTTATAAAAAAATATAAGCGAGATTGTGTCATACAAATTTGCAGATATTTATGACCTTATCTACCCAAGTAACATTTTTTTTCAGGAGTTCTACAAGAGCTCTTCAAGATAGCTACAGCATAGCAGTTTGGACCGCGGTAGGATAAAACTCTCTTCAAGTACTCTTCCAAACTCCTGAAGAAGTTTTGAAGAGTATTTTATCCTACCGCGGTCTAAACTGCTATGCTGTAGCTATCTTGAAGAGCTCTTGTAGAGCTCTTGGAAAAAAATGTTACTTGGGTAATCTGCCAGACCTTATGTCACCCTTGTAGGCTTAGTGATTTTTCACACGAAAGCAAATTTCACTCAATTTCAAAACACCAAATTTCACGAAAATTTCGCGGAACGTGAAATTTTTAAAATAACTCTGTAAATCTTATGTTTATATTACAGAAACTCCTTTTAATGCTTCATAGTATGTTATTTTTTTGTAAACTTAAACAAATAAAAACTTTTCCTGATTACCAAAAACCATACATAAACCACTTGGTTTATGGATGAGCTCTACATATATTTTGAAACGAAATTCAGGGCATGCGTATTAGAGTGTAACAAAAATGGCTTTTTGGCGGGCATTCAGGGTTTTTTTTCCAGTTGGCATACTGAGCCTAAATCCCAAATATGAGCTTGATCGGACATATCAGGAGCTAGCGCTTTGCACTTGAATTTAAAATGGGATTTAACCGCAAAAAAAGATTTTTTCAAAAATGTCAATATTTGCAGCATTTTGGCCACTGAAAAAATGCCAAACTTTGAAGGTCTGTACTGGGGTGCTTCAAACTTCAATGTTATATATACCAAAAGATGCGCAAATATCTGGTCTACACATCTGTGATATTGAAAATAAACGTTTCAGTGGCCAAAATGCCTCAAAAATTGACATTTCTGAAATAAAAGAATTACGGGTTAAATCCTATTTAAAATTTAAATGTAAAGCGCCAGCTCCTGTTATGTCTAATCAAGCTCATATTTGGGATTTGGGCTCAGTATGCCCACCGGAACAAACCCCTGAATGCCCGCGAAAAAGTCATTTTTGTTTTACTCTAATGCGTATTCTCATTTATTGACATTTTTTTTAAAGGTTCCGCTGATTTGGTGATTCTTTTTACATTCTATTAAACTTCATTTTAAAGCAAGATTTAGCAATCTTGTTCAGCCAAAATGATTGAAATAACTTGTGTTTTCTGCGTCATTTTGCCCAGTAAACATATGTTTTAAGGATTTCATCTCTTTTTTTCAAAATCTCAATCAACTCAATAGGCAAAAATAATTTATTTGTAGCGAAAGCTTCAACATATTATTTAAAATCAGAAAACAAGCAAAAATGTTGAATTTTTTAGCTTCCATCGCCATCCATCCACCATCCACCCAAATAATGAAATATCTTGAAAACTAAACAGGATTCTGAAAAATCTCAAGTGTTTTTAAAAGATGATTTAAAAGATCAAAAGTTTTATTGATTCAATCCTTAATAAAACAAGCTTCATTTTTTTAATTCAAAATCAAATTATTCGCTCTACAGCATTGCCTTGGCGTTCTCGATTACGAGATTCCTACTCGAAACTAGGTGTCCGAAGGCTTGATTGTTTAGGCAATTGCAAACCTCTTTTTACACCCTAGCTTCCATCCACCCCGGGATTCGAACTGACGACCTTTGGATTGTGAGTCCAACTGCCTACCAGCGACTCCACCGAGGCAGGACCCAGGGAGACGACTGCTACACCTGGACTTTTTTTTTAATTATATCTTTCAAATAAAATAGTAGGCAAATATTAATTACAGTGAATAAAAATATTACACTAAAAAAAATGAGTTCGCGTAAACGTGAACAGAGTTCATGCCAACGGGAACCAGGAAGAAAACTGTTCACTTTCATGGTGCAATGCACTATAAAAGTTGAACAGTTTTCTTCTTGGTTCCCGGTGGCATGAACTCTGTTCACGTTTACGCGAACTAATTTTTTTGAGTGTACTCTTTTTTTTATTTTCTAAATGTTTATCTCTACTCTAATGGAATTCAATTTTTCATGCTATATTCACGGTGGGTAAGAAGGGGACTATTATGCGACTTGCATGCACCTCAGAATTTCCGCCTGGAGGTTGTTGGGAGAACTATTCTGAGTCAGAAAAATCAATTCCGATTCTGTCGGTGAAAACTGATTTTATCTCGATTTGAAAGCTTAATATAACACCTTAAACCACTAAAATACGTTCAAAATCTCTGTCTAACTCTATACAAAGATGTTAATTTTCATCAAGCTAGCAATTTTTCGTTCCCAAAATATATTCCTGACTCAGCACACCTTAAGGGGTTACATTAGGCCGTCCCAAAAAAATGAAAAGTTGTCAAATCTTCGGTGCTCACCCCTATAATGATAGATTAGGATGTCAGGAACAATGTTTTCATACAACAAAAAATTCCTAAAAATGGTTTACAACTCGCGCGCGGAGCTTGAATGAAAAAAGTGCATTTTTCGAGTATTTTTCAGAAATGCGCGTAACAATCATACTAAAATCATTCAAATTTGGTCGCCTTGGGCTTGTCCCCTGAACAAATTTCTGTACAGACATAGTCCATAAAAGCTTGTGTTTGGGCATGGCAGGGCGTTTTAGGGAGAAAAATTTGTATTTTTTGCTAATAAATTTCAAAAATCACTCCCCAAAACGAGCCAAAAAATTTTGCAGCCAAAACTAATGCATTTAGCTTATAGGAAATTTTACGGAGATCATTTTGCTTTTTTTAACATTCAATTTATGTCCACGTAAAGCCAAGATATTTGCATTTTAGTGTACAAAAAGTGACGAATTTTCAAAATTCTTGGTATATAAGCGTTTTTAGCATAAAACATTGGCTACTATGATTTCAAACGGGAAGGCATATATTTTGGATATTTTTATTTTGCTCGCTCAAAAACAATATTTGTTAATAACATTTCATGAAAAACATGAGATTTTCTCACAATGTGACGTAAACGACATATTTATATGTACTGCTCTGTGCTTTATTCGATATGAACAAATAAAGCTCTAACTTTTTTTGAAAAAATAAGTTTTTATAAATGAATTTGTTTCATTCGAATGTACATACATAAAAAAAATCACGTTCACAGCTTGGAGATATGAACTTTAATAAAATTAATTTTGATTTATGATTATTTGTCGTTTACGTCACATTGTGAGATAATCTCATGTTTTTTCATGAAATGTTATTAACAAATATTGTTTTTGAGCGAGCAAAATAAAAATATCCAAAATATATGCCTTCCCGTTTGTAATCATAGTAGCCAATGTTTTATGCTAAAAACGCTTATATACCAAGAATTTTGAAAATTCGTCTCATTTTGTTCACTAAAATGCAAATATCTCAGCTTTGCGTGGACACAAATTGAATGTTAAAAAAAGCAAAATGATCTCCGTAAAATTTCCTATAAGCTGAATGCATTAGTTTTGGCTGCAAAATGTTGGGGAGAATTTTGCTCGTTTTGGGGAGTGATTTTTGAAATTTTTTAGCAAAAAATACAAATTTTTCTTTCTAAAACGCCCTGCCATGCCCAAACACAAGCTTTTATGGACTATGTCTGTACAGAAATTTGTTCAGGGGACATTAAACTATAACTTGAAGCCCAAGGCGACCAAATTTGAATGATTTTAGTATGATTGTTACGCGCATTTCTGAAAAATACTCGAAAAATGCACTTTTTTCATTCAAGCTCCGCGCGCGAGTTGTAAACCATTTTTAGGAATTTTTTGTTGTATGAAAACATTGTTTCTGACATCCTAATCTATCATTCTAGGGATGAGCACCGAAGATTTGACAACTTTTCATTTTTTTGGGACGGCCTAGGTTACATTCATGTAAATCGTCAATAATGTCAGAGGTTGATATGAGCACACATTTATTTTTTTTTTTCAAATATTTTTACAGGGCATTAAAGTGTACATTTTCATCTAATAACAAAATAAATATGAAGACATTTGGATGTACTGTTGCCGAGATATAGCTATTTTAAGCTAGCAGTTTCGAAAAACGGGTGCCACGATATCTCAACACTGCTTTGACCAAATCAGCTCAAAATTTTGGTGTGGACTCGTTAAACCGATTCCGTGTGCATGACGAAGGCCGATTTTCAAAAACTTAACTAAAAAAAAAGATAAAAATATTTTTATGTTTTTCATATAAAAAAACGTAAGCTTTTGATTTTTGTATTTTTTAAAAAGCAAGATTTCATAATCGGGCTTCGTCATGCACACGGGATATGTCTTGGGAGTCTTCACCCCAAATTTCAGCCAATTTGGTCCATCCCATCTCGAGATATCGTGGCACCCGTAAATCAACTCGGTGTTTAGAGAAAAACGTTCACAAAGTTTGACAGTTCGCTTTGCGCATGGCAAAATTGTGAACTTAAATCGTCTCTTACTCAGTTTAGTCATGAAATTTCTTCGTGAAACTTTCAGGAGTGATTGAAAATCATCTTTTTAGTAAATTTAGTGAATTTTCTGTAATTTTAAATTTTGTGATTTTCTACATGTATGTTACCCCTTAAATCGATCCATAACTTGAGTCCCAGAGTCATCAGGAGGTGTAAAATAGTCTTATTTCTTCAAAAATATTTTTAATTTTCTCTGGTAAATAAAGTGTCATGTCTGTATGCAAAAAGTTGGTTGTTTTTCAAAAACTAATGTTGTGGCATTGTTGCAAACAATATGACGAAAAATTTTGCAGAAAAAAGTATGATTTTTGATCCATTTTTAGTAAAGTTATGTCTATTTTAGTTCGAAAAATGACGCCAATTTTCAAAATTCTTTGATATTTAACTCAGTTCTGTTATAAACAGGTACTACGATCATACTCAGTTTCTCATATAAAAATTTTTTAAGCAGTTTCCACTAAATTTATTTAATTATTTTTTTATGCTAAACATGTGACTGAAAATATTTTTATTTTTATTGAACCCGTTAATCACATTAGTGGCAAACACGCCTAAAATAAGTGTAAATAAATTGAATATGCAAATATGTGAAAAAAAAACCTATTACGGGCTAAATCCCATTTAATATTTAATATACTTTTTGATATGAGCAACTTTATTTATTTTGACCTGGGACATAATTGACTTATTTTTATTCTTTGAAGCTATATATTTCCGTAATTTGATGTAAAATAAATTAAAATAGTAAAGTTACACATAGTTAGTTGGAGCTACAACGGTGCTGATCCAGACTATTTTACAGCGGCGAGGTAGGCGGGAGGGTTGGAGCGTGGAATTGGTTATCTGGATATGACTTTCATCGGATTGTAGTTATTTTTGGGGGTGTAATTTTCTTTTTCTTTCGTACATGCTTTTTGTGTACACGTTTTCTCACACAATGTTACATGCAATGGTGATGTGCATGCTTTTGCATGCGATTTTACACAGATTTTTTTACTGTGTTTTTTTTTTAAATTGACATAATCTCAGTATTTGAATGAAAAAAATATTTGAAAGTGCATTTTAAAATAATTCAGTTTTTTTTTTCTTTCAAAAAATTGTAACATTTAAACATACATTCCTGCCAAAACATATTGCATTACTGTATACAATTTTTTTTTAAATTCAATAGATTTTTGAATATACCCAACTTGTTGAGAATGATTCTAAATGCAGGGGAATGCATTTAAAATTGATTTCAGCTAATTGCACTTGAATTTTTGATGAAATATTGAAGCTTATTAAAAAAAATTGGCCCTGTTTAAAAACAACTTTTTAAATGTACCAGCCTAATATATTTATTTAAATCACACCATGACATCTCAATTATTTTTCTAAAATACCCTCGTGAGCCAAATCTTCAAATCGCGTTTTTTTGAGAAACCAAATTTTTCAGAAAATCCCTTTTCAAGATACGGGTTTTTCAAACTTTTCCAACGCACTATTGTAAGGACAGTTCCTAGCTTGTATGCAGACTTGTATAAAAATCAATGATTAATACTGGGTAATTTGAACATATGGAATCAATGGATTTAGTTCAAAATATAAAATAAAAAAAATTGCTAAAAAAAATGCAAAAGCTTGGTAGTTGCTCTCAATTACACATTTATCAAAATTGGCCAAAAAGTGTAAACGACTTAATCATGGGTAATTCTCCGCCAACTAACACAGCAGTTGCCCCGACCTCTCATCAATTTGTATGCAACTTTGCCCTAAGACGTGTTTTTCAATAATTCGCAGCCTGAAATGGCGAAGGTTTGTAAATTTGGTGTAAAGAATTTTTTATTTAAACTTGGACGCACGATTTGATGCCGAATAGTCAGACTCGAATCGATGCGATTTGACCCGTATTTTTCAGACTGCAAATTATTGAAAACACGTCTTTTTTGGATGTTAAAAAATGGACGGACGAGACGAGATATCCCAAAATGGAGCTCGGATTCGTGATCAGGGACAAAAATTACCCCTGAGCACAAGGTTCGCGCAATTCGAAGAGGGGCCAGGCCAAATTTTTCGATTTTGTGTGAGTTGGAGAATTACCCATCTAGAAAATCGTTTATTTAACTTGAGAAATGTATTTTTTTTACAAAATATCAGTGGTTATAATTTTGAACGATTAAGTCTGTTTTATCCGTCCAATGAAAGTAGGGTTAAATGCAATTTCCATTTAAATTTAAAATATATCAGACTCAGGGTTGTTAAAATATCAAAATATCACCTCTCAGCAACTACAATTATCCCGCCTGAATAATCACGCCTCAAATACAACTGCTTTTCTCTCTTCATTGAAACTCTCAGCGCCGAACATAGCCGAACACGTTTTCGTGTTTACCCACTCGCGATTGACATTTTCCTTTTCTCTCTCATTCCCGCTTCCACGACCATCCTACCGCAACAGCGTTTAACCACAAAAGCCGCCACAAAACCAAATTTCGCAAACGCAGTTTAACGGGACGTCATGCGTGGTCGGCTCCTAATCGCCATCTCGCGTTCTCTCATTGCAGTTTTCGGAGAGATTGAGAGACTCAGCGGTGAGAGCGCATAGTCTAGAAAAAGAGGAGGAGTGATAGAGAGAGAATGACATCGCTGGGAATCACAAGACACAAGAAGAGATCTCACAAGCTATAGTGACGGCCGCTATACTCTCGGATATTTTTGGTGCAGAGATTATCTATTGATAGCATTTCTATCACTCATTTGCAACACTGATCAGACTGATAAAAAAATCGGCATTGATGCGATATTGAATCTGTCGAACCAATTATTTAAACCCCCCTTTTATACACCATTCGGATCAAAAGCTGTTGAACAATCACCACCATTCATTGGGCGTTAATGAATTATTAACCAATATGGTTCAGAAAAGTGCAACACCATAAACCAGTACAGCAGTGCTCGCTCGAAGTGTCGCGTATATGCAAGATGCATAATGTCCTCTTCCTGAACCTGGCTCCACCGTCCATCAACCCCAAGCACTTTCCATTACCTGATTGCTTTCATGGTGCAGTGGTAGAGCAGGGTCGTCACGGTGATGAACAGTGTTGCCAGCGTGAAAATCAACTGCACACCGTACGCTTTATTAATATTGAGCGATAATAAATGCAAATGTGAGTATAAATTTTTAATGCTTTGAATAATTTCCTTCCGCGGGTAATCCGGGTCGGTCGATTCGAGTTTAATTATTCCGGTGATGGCCGTGGGTTTCTCTGCCGGTTGTGGTGGCGACCACCGGAGTTCCCGACCGTCACCTATGGTCGGCACCGGAGTGACCCGGTTCGATAAACGATGTCTTCCGGCGGCGGCGGCGGCTGTGTCGTTTGTCATTGTGACAGCAGCAGCTATCGTTGTTATTTGATGGGATGAGGTAATACTAACTGGGTGAGTAGTGGGAGACCTGTTGGAGGAAGTGATTGATTAGTGACATTGTTTGTTTTTTTTTAATCAGTTTATTTTGAAAATGTCCATTCAAAAATTTATGTTATTCTTTAAATGATTCTGGGCATATATTTTCAGTATCACTCAGGGAAGCAATAAAATGTATCCCAACGATGAGCAGATCTGGCCCATAACCCGTTGTTCCATTTAGGATACGGCTCCGATCTCCAAGAAGCATCAAACCAACCAACCAGCCAGAAGTAAAACTCTTCAACAAACCACCAACCCGTCAATTTGTTCTTACCGTTGATTCCGCCCCCGCGCCAAAAGTCGTCGAATCGCGAACAGTCGTTTTCCACGGAGTCGACGTTTTATTGTTTCGTCAGCACCACCCTCACCACGGTGACGTTCGGGATCGTATTTGTCTTGGCCAATTTCCACCGTTGACTTTGGTGGCGTCGTCGTCAGCTTCTTGAACGTCATTTCCTTAACGAAGCCATTGTTAGCGTTGGCAGTTGGGTGTGAAAGCGGTTGGAAAATGCGGTGGCGTCGGTTCTCGGCAACTTTGCCGTCGTGCCACCACAGCTCATTAACTTTCGACGCCATCGACCGGGGGGTGGATTCTCTGAGGAACAGAGATTTAACTAAGTTAATTTTGTTGTTCTTACCTCATTTCGGCCTACGATTATTAAAAATAGTATACGTAGAGTTTTGTTTCACCTTCCTAATAAAGAATATTTTCGATTCAAAATATTCTATCGGTAAAAATTTCGTTTTTCAGGATATCTCGGAGTTTAAAATTTCTCGGAGTTCACAAGCAAGGATATGCCCTAAAGTTCAAGACATGTTGTAATTTTAGCCGCTAAATCCAAATCTGGAATCTTATTTCATGTGAACAGTGAAGATTTGGAGCTACCAAATCTGTAATATTTGTTAACCCACTAGGTATATCCTCAAAAATCATTTTAAAGATGCAAAATAAAATTTGCCTCTTTTGGTAAAAATCGCATTTTTCAAGCGTATTACGGTGTTTGACGGAAAAAGGCACAGTATTTTTGCAATTTAAAATACTTTCAAGGAGCTGAGAACCATTCTACGAATTCTATTTTTTTACTTTACTGGTTGGATGCTCAAATACAGCTTCTTAAAGAAGGATTTCTTGATAATTTTTTTATTCAGAGTTGCATCCAGTAAGCCCTCATTTTCAATCTCGCTAAATCCTGGAAACTACTCATTTTTAATGGATAGTATCGAAATTTAAAAATAAGTGAATTTGAGCCTGATAAAAAGCTTACTCTTGACCTATCTGTAAAGTGATTTAATAACCCTTAAAATAAAGGTTTATTTTGTAAATCTTGTTTATTTTTTGATAATTTATAAAATAAATGGTTTATCTGTACTTTTTACCTCGATTATATGACATTATTTTGTTGATAAATCTATTTAATTGAAAGTATTAAACTGCCCCTGATCGCATAAATGTCCCATATGCATTTTCATCGTTTTTGAGTTACTGATGCAGTTTTGTTCGGAATCGTGAGATCTTTCAGAAAAGCCTATAACATCGAGTACTTTGTTCTAGAAATCAGGAGGAAAACCAGTTTTTTGTGAAACTTAACACGTAGCCTTATGTGAGGGACAAACTTCAAATGCGTTTTTCTCAGCTTGTTGTTTTTGCATATGGGACATTTATGTGAACATGGACAGTAAACTGATTGCAAATTGTAATTTCGTCAAAATTTTCTTCAAACATTTTTGGAAATAAGTATGTTTTATGGGCAACCTTCAGAAGAAAAAAAGTCATCGCTACTTTCAAAAGTATCTTACAAGAAATTTTCTAAGCTTTCCAATGCTTCAAAAAGCGAAATGTTTCATCCAGAAATTTCTGAGATATCTTTTTTTTAAGTTTTTTATTATAGATTCCTTCATTATTTATTGGAAACTTTAAAATAATGAGTCAAGAAGCTAGACAAATGATGTGTTTTATGTGTCGATTACTCATCAACATGTGCAAAATAAGACAAGAAATAAATCAAACAATTTGAAAAAAAAAAACACAATTTTGACTTACGTCCGGAACATTGTCAAAGGGTTGTTTTTGTATGAAAATCCGTCATGTTATACACGGTGTGTTTTGTAGAACAAACTAATGATAAACATTTCGGTATGTCTGATATTTATCACCGTGAAAGAAGGGCTCTTTCCCGACATTTTGCGGGGTATACTGAAATATTTCGTCGGGGGGTCTAGAGTGAATTTTTTTAAAAAGATTATTTTTCGATTTTATGGGAAATTTCTTCACAAAAATTGCTGAAAATCGGTACATTCCTGTTGATATCACTCAAATTTCTTATGAATATGCCTTGAGAGTCTCTGACTTAATATATTTGACCAATATTTGACATCCATTAAAAAGTTTACGAATCAAATTTACCAGATTTTTAGCTTTCTTTGAAATTACCCCAAAATCCAAGCTGGAAACCCCAATACAACCGAAAATAAATGTTTTCTTTGTAAAATTTGTCATGAAATACTGTAACACATTGCCCGGATAAAAACATTGCAAAACATAGATTATTTAATAAATAAGCTGTTTATTACCCAATAGGTTTAGAAAATTATTTTTTCAATCCTCTGCCATATTACACCATAACATTTTAAAACATTTAGAATCAATCACATTGTAGAGAACAGTTTTCTGAACAAATCCCATGAAAAGTATCAGTTTTGGTTCAATGCAAGCAGTGATATGCTCAATTTCCTAAAATATATAATGACTTTCTCCAAAATTTCTGAATTTAATTCCCTTTCATCATAATGGACACTGCCTCAATAGTTTTTTAATTCAATGCTTTAGAATGATTTTCATGAATTTTGTCAAAACTTGATAAAATTTTAATTTTTCAATAAAATATTATCATCATAAAATTATCTGAGTAGGCAGAGTTCATCATGTGAAAGGGAAAATTAAATGCAGAAATGTTGGAGAAAGTCACTATTCATTTCAGAAAATCGGGCATATCTCTGCCTGCATTGAACCAAAACTGATATTTAAAATACCCTTTCTAATGAGTCCAAAACATTGAAGATCAGACAACCCTATCAAAAGTTTTGAGCAATGAGTTTTTAATCTAACACTAATCGGGGGCTGTATCTCTGATATTTTGATGAAAATGTTGTCCGGATCTATCATTATTGGAGGTCAAATACTAGTCGATTTTAAGCGACTTTTCTGAAAAAATCTATATTTATAAAAAAAATCGACGGTTTTGTTCGAACGCGAATCAGTTCAATACGGAGCGTCGGATCGATGTGCTCTTTGTTGCGTTGAGTTCGTATAAGCCCAAGGAAGGTTTATACGCTAACTAATTGACACTTTGGCCACTCCGGAATCGATTCCGGAGCATCGGCAAATTGTATGAAGAAAGCTACGTAAAAAAAATTGATAACAGGAGGCTGAATAAGCAAAAAACAAAAAAACGTCAACAAACCAAAAAAAACCAGAACGAAGTTTTTTCGGGTAAGTATCTTGTATCCAATAAAATTAAAGAAAAATCTTCAGAAAAAAGAGTTTCTTCTGAAATGTTGAGAAACAACCATGCTTTCATGGTGCCAAATCGATGACTCTGTGCTCTCTTATGCTAACTAGATAGGAAAACCAGCAAACTTAGCACAAGAGAGCACAGAGGCATCGAAATATCCAACCCGTCGATTTTTTTTATCTTAATGTTCTCGAATGTACACCGTGATAGTAAGCAATCTGTCGAGTTCCGAAATTGAACAGAACTGGGGTTTCATTTCGCCTTAAATTAATAAATTAATAGCGTTTATTTGCAATTGCTTGTTTTAGACTTAAAAACCAATGTGTCAAGCAAGTACGATCACGACGAAATGCTAACCTTGTGAATTTTGTATCTCACGATTAAGTCAAAGAAATGAATCTTAAAATCAAACAAAATTTCCATTTTCCCCGAGAACTACTCACCCCAATTCGCGGCCCTTGCTGTTGGTGGTGGTGCTGGCGAAAGCTTCGTTTAGTTCTGCGCCCCGCTCGTCCAGCTCGTTAAGCCGCGCCAGAAGTTGGTTGATGAGCTGCAAACGCATTTCGAGCAGTTTGACGTAACCGACAAACTGGGACTCGCCCACGACGCTGGTTATCAGGGTGATGTAGCACTGCGGCAGGCAGAACTCGGACGCGGGCTGGTAATCGCTCAGATACATTAAACAGTTGAACCACTCGAAAACCCCGATCAGCCCGGCGATGAGCGCCGTTTGGATGCAAATGAGTCTGGAAAATGGTAGAAAGATACCCACCGCCCCCTCTCCCATCGTCAGTTGTCACTAATGTTGCTGGTGATGTTTCGGAAACTAATTAAAACGTGGTTCAATGGAACGGTAATGATGGGTACTGGTGGGTAATGGAGACAGCGAACTATTTGAGTGTGCATTATTTTAGTTGAATTGGGTGCATGTGGTTTTGGGAACGAAGACACTTTTGGCGTTTTCAACAAGGATTAGTTTCAAATGAAGCGTGGATAAAACTTTTATAAAAATAACTAGCGATTAGTCACGAATTTATTTTCATGAGGCACTTACATTATGAGAAACAAACCCAGCAACATAAATAAACTCTAAATTTGATCCGGCAAAGTTGCAAAATGCACGAAATTATAAAATGATTTTTTTGTTGTTCTAAATGAAAAAATAACCTTTCTGGGTTATTGCAGACTCGAACAGTACATCAAATTTCGCTTAAATAACATGTCCAAAACTTGTTTACAGCTGAGCTCAAGAAAAATGACAAAGTTTTAAAGCTATTTTAGATTTTTGAAAAATGAAAAATTCTTGTTTTTTTTGTTAATTATTCAAAAACACGTCACGAGATTTAAAAAATAGACCTTGGATTCGTGATCAGGGACCAAAATTTCACGCAAAAGGGTCGGGGCAACCTTTCTTTTTTTATAACATTTGAAGTTTTCAAAAGAGGGGTAAATTATTCCAAGAACTACGAAATTTTAAAGATTTTTTTTTTAAATGAGTTATAAGTTTTAAAAAAGAATATTTAAGCGAGAATGATGCTATTCATATAAGATTTGAAGATTTGAATAAACTCAAAGGAAAAGTTATTCTCTTTGATTTACATTACTTTTATAAAACAGAAACCATTCTGGGGAAAATACGTTTTCAGACATTAATAATTGGACTGCTTTCAAAAATTGCTTTCTTATTGTCGCCTAATGAGCACTCATTTTTTATTTGACGATAACATAGAAATCAACGGTTTGAGTTACACTGTCAAAAAAGAAACAATTGTAATATTTTCTGCACATTTTACATACTATAGTTTATACATTTTTGAATCCTGTATTATTTTTGAAAAAGTTTAATTTTTGAACGACGAACTTTTCTGTACCAAAAATAACGGAATCGAATAGTGACACTTTTCAAAATAAATGCTGATAAGTTCTACTTTTTAGCACTTGTTTCGAAAAGTAATACTTTTCAACATTGTTTTTGAATTGACAAAAAACATTAACATTTGAATTATATTTCCACTCAAAGGAAGTTTTCCGGAATTGCAAGAAATTGTTGTATGGAACTCGTCGCTAAACTAGATATTTTTTGTCTTTTTTGTTGAATTTTTCATGATTTTTTAAAATCTTGCAACTTGTTTCATGATCTACCGTCATCTGGGGTGAATCGGAACTACAGTCTGAATAGGGACAGCAGTGTTTAGAGCATTTAATGGGTTTAAATTAGGAAATGGATGTACACATTTTGTTGGTCTGAGTCTGTTCTAACCGAAACCTACCAGAAAAATAAAAATATTGTGCTCCTACATGTTTAAAACTACTGTCCCAGTTCGCCCCATGTGTCCCGATTCGCCCCAGTTGGCGGTACTATTTTATCGAAAAGAGAAAACAAAACAAAAAAACATTTTTCATCATTGAAAATCAAACGTTTCCGAATCAAAGACACTTGAATTATGAGAGCTAGTGAGATGCAAATAACAAAAATCGTTATTCTCAAATTTAAACGCATAGTTTAAATCTAAAAATGAAAGTTGTTGGAATTTTGCAACTTTGTTTTAAGTTGAAAAAAAAAATAAAGATATTTGAAAAAATCAAAGTTTCCTATAAGTTGAAAACGATGCAATCTATAGAAAAAACATCTGGGTAATTCTCTACCAACATACACGAAATCGGGAAAAGTTGCCCCGACCCCTCTTCGATTTGCGTGAAACTTTGTCCTAAGGGGTAACTTGTGTCCCTGATCACGAATCCGAGGTCCATTTTTTGATATCTCGTGACGGAGGGGCGGTACGACCCCTTCCATTTTTGAACATGCGAAAAAAGAGGTGTTTTTCAATAATTTGCAGCCTGAAACGGTGATGAGATAGTAATTTGGTGTCAAAGGGACTTTTATGTAAAATTATACGCCCGATTTGATGGCGTACTCAGAATTCCGGAAAAACGTATTTTTCATCGAAAAAAACAATAAAAAAGTTTTAAAAACTCTGCCATTTTCCGTTACTCGACTGTACAATTTTTTGGAACATGTCTTTTTATGGGAAATTTAATGTACTTTTCGAATCTACATTGACCCAGAAGGGTCATTTTTTCATTTTGAACAAAATTTTTCATTTTACAATTTTGTGTTTTTTATTATTTTGCAGGGTTATTTTTTAGAGTGTAACAATGTTGAATAAAGTTGTAGAGCAGACAAATACAAAAAATTTAATATATAAACATAGGGGGTTTGCTTATAAACATCACGAGTTATCGCAATTTTACGAAAAAAAGTTTTGAAAAAAATATTTTTTCCGTTTCTCTTTATTTCGTTGTCCGTGTTTGTTGCGGGTGACGATGAACGGCCATGATCAACGACGTCCAACTTTTCAAAACTTTTTTTCGTAAAACCACAATAACTCGTGATATTTATATGCAAACCCCTTATGTTTACATATCAAAATTTTTGTAATTGTCTGCTCTACAACTTTGTAGAACATTATTACACTCTAAAAAATGACCACGCAAAGTTAAAAAAACTCGAAATTTTAAAATATTTTTTTTGCTCTCAATGAAAAAATGACCTTTCTGGGTCAATGTAGATTTAAAAAGTACATTAAATTTCCCATAAAAGACATGTGTTTTTTTTTTTTTTTTTTTTTTTTTACAAGGTCGGAATCTGCTATCAGACACCTGAGAATTCATTTCTCAGTGTGGGGTTGGGAAAACCAAAGAGTTTTCCTGACCCACTAAACCAGTCCTTGAACGCCGTGCCCTTTTCCCCGGGACCACCTTTCGGTATAACTTCGGGGGGAGGCGTTGCATTTTCTGCACTAGTCTACTTACAGGATCCATGCCGGGTGCTAGAACCATTTCCTGTTCTACATACATATGAGTCCATGCGAGGGTTTAACCGCGCCCAAGAATCGCGTTGCTTTTGATCGGTTAGTCATATGCAGCCTTCTCCTTGGACCATCGAGACGTGTACCGATTTGGTAGAGCCAACCGTCATAACGTGCTCTCCTTCACAGCCACACTCGTGGGTTTTCGACTAGGCTTCTAGTCGTTCCTCCTCTGGTCGTCTCTCCATTTCCGCTGGAGAGCCGAAGTGATCTGCGTCACCGCTCCGACGACCGCATTCCACTTGGCGATGTCGCTGCACATTCTTCGCACCACATTATCCGGGCTGGTGTCTGCTCCGATAATGGCCAGCATTTCGCTTCGCGCTGCCTCGAAGCGAGGGCAGCTGAACACCACGTGCTCCGGTGTTTCCTCGCAATCGACGCAGTCCGGACAGAGCGGAGACTCTGCATGTCCGAACCTGTGCAGGTACTTCCTGAAGCAGCCATGGCCCGACAGGAACTGTGTGAGGTGGAAGGTGACCTCTCCATGCCTTCTGCTCACCCACGTGGATACGGACGGGATAAGCCGATGCGTCCATCTGCCTTTCTCCGTGGTGTCCCACTCACGTTGCCACCTTGCCAGCGATTCGGCTTTCGCAGCTTCCCGGATACCTCTCGTGCCTCTCCGGGTGTAGCGCACGGTGTCCTCCTCCAGTGTGATGCCGATGGGGATCATTCCGGCTATAACGCCAACCGCTTCCGACGAAATGGTCCTGTACGCGCTTGCAACCCGCATGGCCATCAGTCTCTGCGTTCTGTCGAGCAGCGCTCGATTTCGCTTCGTCCCCAGCGCCGTCCACCATACCGGTCCGCCGTACCTAAGTATGGACGTCGCGACACTTGCCAAGAGGCGGCGCCTACTGCTCCTGGGTCCAGCGTTGTTCGGCATAATCCTCGACAGTGCCATGATCGCCTTAGCCGCCCTCTCGCAGGCGTAATCGACGTGGCTGTTGAAGTTCAGCCGGTCATCCACCATCACCCCGAGGTACTTGAGCGCTCTCTTCGAGTGCACTACGTGTTCCCCAACTTGTATCTGGGCCTGCTGCACCTTCTTGTGGTTACTAACCAGAACCATCTCCGTCTTTTGGTGAGCGATCCGCAGCTTCACCTCGAGCATCCAGTTCTCGATCATTGCGATTGCCTCCATAGCCAGCACTTCGACCTCCTCGACATTTTCGCCGGTTACCGTCAGCACTATGTCGTCTGCAAAGCCAACAATCTCAACGCCGTTGGGTAGCCCCAGTGTCAACACTCCGTCATACATTCCGTTCCACAGTGCTGAACCCAGAATGGATCCCTGCGGAACTCCCGCGGTAACAACAACGGTTTTTTGTCCATCGGCAGTGTCGTAGACCAGCACGCGGTTCTCGAAGTAGCTCTTTAAGATCCTGCACAAATAGTCAGGCACCTTCATTTTGTGCAGCGCTGCTGCTATGGCCGCCCAGCTCGCACTGTTGAACGCGTTCTTGACGTCAATCGTGACTATTGCGCAGCAACGGTTCCCCTGCGTTTTTCCTCCGCGCTTCGTCGGCTTTCTCGACCACTTTCCGGATGGCGTCCACCGTGGATCTCCCTTTACGGAAGCCGAACTGCCTCGCTGCTAAGCCATGCTCGCTCTCCGTGTACTTGGTCAGCCGGTTAAGGATGATCCGTTCCAGAAGCTTTCCGAGGGTGTCCAGCAAACATATAGGCCTATACGATGATGGGTCCCCCGGTGGTTTGCCTGGCTTCGGCAGCAACACGAGCTTTTGAACCTTCCACGGGTCGGGGAAGTGTCCTTCGTCCAGGCATTTCTGCAGGACTGTTCGAAACCTATCCGGGAATGCTTGAACCGCCGATTTCAGGGCGAAATTCGGGATTCCATCCGGGCCGGGAGCTTTCTTCACCTTCAATCTCTTCGCTACTGCCACAAGTTCTTCGTTGGTGATCAGATGACCTTCGGCGTTGCTACCCCTTCGTCGTTGTACGGTGTAGGAGGCCATGTCGTTGGGTCATGTCTTGGGAAGAGCCCTTCCACAATGACCTTCAGCTTGTCGGGACACGTTTCAGCCACCATCGATGGGCCTCTGATCTTCGCCATCGCGACACGATATGCGCTCCCCAAGGGTTCGCATCAGCGTCTTGGCATAACTCCTTGAAGCAGTTTGTCTTGCTGCATTTGATCGCTTTCTTGAGCGCGGCCTTTGCAGACCGGTACTCCTCTCTGCGCTCCTCTCTAGTTGCTTCGGATCTTGCTCTCTGGACTCGTCTTCTGGCGCTGAGGCAACTTGCCCGAAGGGTACCGAGTTCTTCATTCCACCAGTAAGCTGGACGACGACAGTTCCTTGGCTCCAGTCTCCGCGGCATGGTTGTGTCGCATGCTGTCACCAGTTGTGCTGTTAGCACGTCGGCACTCAAGTCTTGGGGACCATCACACCAATGGAGCGCTTCCACGAAGAGACCCTCGTCGAAGTACTGCAGCTTCCATTTCCTTCCGTAGGACCGGCTGCTCCTATCTGGTACAGGGGCTCGTCTCCCGATGCTGTACCGGATCGCTTGGTGATCGCTATGGGTATAGTCCTCACTCACCCTCCAGTTCATGTCGGCCGCCAGTCGCGGGCTACAGAACGTAACGTCGATAATGGACTCACGACCGTCTTTGCGGAAGGTACTGCTGGTTCCGCGATTCGCCAGCCTAACGTCTAGCTTTGCCAGAGCTTCCATTAGGCTATGCCCCCTAGCATTGGTGCATCTGCTACCCCACTCGACCGACCACGCGTTGAAGTCACCTCCGATAACGATCGGGCTTCGTCCGATCAGTTCATCGGTCAGACTATCCAGCATCTGCTGAAACTGCTCCAAGGTCCATCTTGGGGGAGCATAGCAGCTACAGAAGAAGGTTCCGTTTACTTTGGCGATCACGAATCCTTCAAACGCCCTCGAGACCACTTCCTGTATGGGGTACCGCCCCATCACGTGTATCGCCGCCATTCTTGCTGTATCCGCGGCCCAGTTTCCGTTGTCGTGAGGAACTCGGTACGGTTCTGCAATAATTGCCACGTCACACCCCGTCTCCGCGGTCGACTGCCACAGCAGTTGCTGTGCAGTGTCGCAGTGATTGAGGTTCACCTGGGACACCTCCACTACTTTTTGCCCGAGGCCAGCTTCTTGTACACCGGGCAATTAAAGCCACCCGTCGCATGGCTATTGCCATCGCCTTCTTTACAGAGCACGCACTTCGGCTTATTTTTGCAGTCTCTTGCCATGTGGCCTTCTCTACCACATCTTCTGCAACTGTTGGTTCGATCGGGACCGTCGCAATTTCTCGCCTGGTGGCCGAAATCCATACAGCGGAAACACCTCGTCATCTGCTGGGTCACTCGAGGAACAGGCCTCAGTGGGCACACCGACCACCCTACTTTGACCTTGCCGGCTTCCAGCAGCTTAGACGCCGAAGGCGTCGATAGTCGGACCGACGCAATTTGCGTGCCGCCGTAGGCTTTCCTCAACCGGATTGCCATCGGTGTCGTGCGGTCATCCAGAAGAACGATCAGCGCATCTTCTAGCTCTTCCTCCGTCGTGATCTCGTCCAGGTTCCTGCACTCAATCGTTGTCTCCGGCGATAGCGCCCTTACCTTCGACTCGTAGCCTACGGCTTTCTCGACGAGGGACTTAAAAGCTGAGCTCTTGACCGCGGGGTCATTCTTCAGCTCAAAAAGCATCGCTCCGGTCTGTGTGCGCCTGGTTTTAACCACGTTCTCGCCAAGCTCCTTGAGTTCCGGATCGGTTCGTACTTTCCGGAGGAGGTCTGCGTACGAAACACCTTCCTTCACCTCGACCACCAAAGCCTCGCCTTTGTTACGCTCCCTGCGAAACTTGGGGTTTTGGGTGTCCTCGTTCTGCTTCCCTTTTTTCTTCCGCTTCTTTTTCTTGACCTTCTCCCATTCCTCCTTCCCTGGGTCTGGTTCTGGCTCCTTCGCTGGATCCGGACTGTCTCCATTCCCCTGCTTCTGCTTCTTTGCGTCCTCCTCCTCTCCAGGCGTTTCCCTGTCCCTTTTAGAGCCTGGGCCGGGCGGCGTTTTCGGTTCTTTCTCCCGTAGCGCTTCCTCCTCCAGTTTTGCGTTCAGCGTTTCTTCGGCTCTTTCAGCTCTGAGCTTCAGTGAATTCCGCGTCACCACCAGCGAGCTGTTTTCGCGCTCTGCGGCATTCATGGCTGCCTTGACTCCATTCACCATCTGCTTGATTCTGGTGTGGACGTTGTTTTTGTCCTTGATGAAATCAAAGAGTTCGTTAACCCTCCTTCTGACCTCCTGCAACGCGGTCCTTCCGAGCAGGACTCCGTCCTGAGGGGTACTGCCGGCGAAGTTCAACAAGGATGACTTGGGAGTCTCCTCTCCAATTACTCCTATCTGCTGACTCGAAGCAGCCGCCTGGTTCAACACTGGGGATCTCAACACCTTCCCGCTTCCACGGAACGCGCTCGCCACCCCGCCTGCTGTGTCTCCGCCGTTTGACTCGCCTCCTGCCATTTCGACGTTTGCGTCCTCTTCTACCTCCGTGTTTTCCGATGCTTGGGGCGCATCGGGACCCTTTTGTTGGTTTGTTTCACTTGTCTTCATTTTGAATCCCACGAGTCGCTAGGGAAATACGGTCCGCTGCGCCAGTGCCCTGCCGTGACGCAGTAAGGGCAAATTACGTGTGGGGTTCGCCCCTGTGCCCCACAGGCTCCGTTATCGACTGGGAATTTGTTGAACCCCCCCAGCCATGCATCCTCGACACGGGTCGCGTCACATCTTGGATTCGGGGTTTGGTGAGGTTTTGGGCTAAAACACTTATAGCGGCGTTCGATCGCTTGACAGAGGTGTTTACGGACCCATGTGGTTTTTTCGAAGAAATTAAACAGAGCCCTTGTTCAATTCCGCCACGTCCTAGACATCCTCCCGCTGCTGGTCCGGGGCGATGCAATGAATGTATGCAATCGCCGACAGCTATCCGCCTACTGCAACCCGCCCGGTAGCTGGCAGCTAAGCTCCGCAGGGACCCTCACCTGTCCCCACGGTTCACGGGATAAAAAGACATGTGTGTGTGTGTGTGTGTGTGTGTGTGTGTGTGTGTGTGTGTGTGTGTGTGTGTGTGTGTGTGTGTGTGCAACCAACCAAACGGAACCACGCGGTCACTTCTTACAAATTGAGTTGTTTCCATATATTTTAGATTTCCATTCTATACATGCAAATAACTCGCATAGGCATTTGGTGGGTGTTAGCTCTGCCGAGCTTCGGTGACCCATTTCTACGTAGGCTAGCCGTACGCGAGGTACCTCAGCTTGAACCGACAAGCCCCGCTCTAAAGAACGTTTGCATCAATCTGATGCAAACGTTATTAAGAACTTCCGATTTCTTATCTGAGGACAAGAAATCATCGCGTATTTAGTAAGCATATTTTATATATATATGTTTGTTTTGGATGGATGTCTTGATTGGTGTGAGCGAATGTTAGAATATTAGTGAGAGGGTTTTTTTTTTGTTTAATAAAAGGAACGAGCTCACCGAATAATGATATCTTCAAGACCAGCTTCATTTACATTTCTGGAGTTGCCCGATTTGTTGTTAAACTTGCGAACCGCTGAACCTCCATCGAAAAACTTGAAACAGCCAACCTTATCCCGATTTGTAGCTGTGATTGATGACGTTTCCAACGGGCCCATCCATTGTCCGGAAGTGTAGTGTACCGGATGAAGATCGTCATCTGCTGATAAGTTGCTGATGCTGGATAATCCTGACCGTGATGATTTCCCCCGTTGGAATCCGGGAATCAGCTTTGATTTCTGCAACAGGCTCGAGCTGACACCATACTCCTTTTTCGAAAATCCAGAAGGTTGTGCTCCTAATTTTCTGCTGGAAATCACTTTGCCTTGACCGTTTTACTTTGACCACCAACTTTTCCACCGGATATCACCATAATTTCATTTTTTGGAAGAAAATTCAGCGATTTTTTGAAAAAGAGAAAAAACGTGGAGTGAAATTTACAAACGTCAACACGCGCGCACGGCTTGCTTCGATCTCATTAAATTTCCCATAAAAAGACATGTTCCAAAAATTTTAACAGTCAAGTAACGGAAAATGGCAGAGTTTCTAAAACTTTTTTAGTGTTTTTTTCGATGAAAAAAAAAAAACGTTTTTCCGAAATTCTGAGTACGCCATCAAATTGGGCGTCTAAATTTAAATAAAAGTCTCTTCGACACCAAATTTCTATCTCATCACTGTTTCAGGCTGCAAATTATTGAAAAACACCTCTTTTTTCGCATGTTCAAAAATGGAAGGGGTCGTACCGCCCCTCCGTCACGAGGTATCAAAAAACGGACCTCGGATTCGTGATCAGGGACAAAAGATACCCCTTTGGACAAAGTATCACGCAAATCGAAGAGAGGTCGCGGCAACTGCTGTGTGAGTTGGCGGAGAATTACTCATCTATAAAATATTTTAATTTTTATCAATTCCTAATTTTATTTTATACATAAAGCTGATATCTTAGGAAAAAAATCGCCTGTTAAGGGAGGGTTTCAATATTTCTCTGGAAAATTAGGGGTCAATATTTGTTTTCTTCAAATATGTAACATAAAAATTTCAATGGAATTGGAAGTCGAATCAACTGAAGTCAATCCGAAATGCAACAAACCAATACAAAAAAATTAAAAAAGGTAAAATTGTTTCTCAAAATAAGTGAATTTCAAATATTAACATGCGAATTCTTTTTGACATGGCTGCAAAAATTGATTTGAGACTCTGCATACTATTTTGCCAGCTGTCCAATGGTACGAAAATCAAAAGTTCCAGATCTTTTCCTCTTAATCTTAACTATTACAACGATAACGATTGCATGGAGACTTGTGTGGGTGAACCAATGACCCAAAATAGCTTCTTTGGTCATACGGGAGGACCCCAAAAAAATCGAGACAATTTAAAATTACAAACAAAAACCATTTACGAGTTTTGGAGAGAATTACTTAGCGAACAACTCTATTTTTGCAACAAATGTCAATAGAAAAAAAGAAAATTTCACATTTGATTTACGACAGCTTCAAAAGTAACTCATCATTCGTTCAGCTTGCCTCGCTTACCTCTTCCAACGCGCGTTGTTAACACAAATCCCCAGCTGGCGCTCGAAAATCTCGTCCACTTCCACGAGCGTCCCCACGCTGACCACGAGAATCCGTTGATTTCCGATGGCACCTGCGACCAGCACCCAGTACAGTCCGAGGCCCGAGTACCGACTGTAGACGTCAATCATCACCGACACAAAGTTTCCTCCCTCGCCGTTCGGCTCCGTTCCGTTGACCGGAAGTGTCGCTCCCTGGCCGCCACTCCCAGCACCGCTGTTGCTCCCGTTGAAGTCGTCATTGTAATTACTGTAGAGATGGAAGCTGCCGTACAGGACGAGCGCCGCCAGGGACTGGACCGTGCCCGGGACGGACGGCCGGGCTCCTTTATTGGGGCCATAATTCAGCCGGAACGGACTCAGCGAAAGCACCTTCGACACTAAATACAGCGGCTTGAGGTGTTTTATGAGGCCGTCGTCGGAATTTGCACGCGGCCCTCCGTTGTCGTCGTCAACCTTCATCACCCCGACCGGAACCGGGCTGGACTCGGGTTCAGAATATAGTTCGAGGTGGGAAAAAAGGGTTGCAAGCAAAAAAATGAAAACTCACACTGCAGAAATGAATCAAACACGCGCACACGCTTACGGCCCCGGAACGGTAATGAACTTTGTTGAAGGCGCGAATGTCCCCCAGGATGTCCGCGCGGAGCCCTCACGCCCATTCGCGTCCGGCAACGCTATGGTCAATCGGGATGGAATAGGGCTGCCAGAGGTCACAATTCGGAATTGCTTCCCCTCTCTCTGTAAGTAAGTGAGTGAGTGAGTGAGTAACATAATGAGTGAGTGAGTGAGTGTGTTAGTAACCAAGTGAGTAAATAAGTGAGACAGTTTATAAATGAGCAAGTGAGAGAGTGATTAAGTGAGTAAGTTAGTTAATAAATGAGAGAGTAAGTTCGTATTTGAATTAGTCTATGAGTATATGAGTGAGTTAGTGGGTGAGTGAATAAGTAACTGAGTGAGAAATTGTGTGAATAAGTGAACAAGAGAACAATTGAGTTAGTGAAGGGTGAATGAATATTTTTTTGCATGTGAAATTTGTGTTTATTGTATTTAATTGCAGTTAATAAACAGTTCAACAAGTATTCATATTTCCAGTCCTAACCACCCTAACCAACTGAATAGCGGCTTCCACGAGCCAGGAAAATTTAATTTATGGACAGCGACTATGTTTTATGACCGTCCAGAGCTGATCCAATTTAGCGCCGGTCAAAAGAGGGGGAGGTGCTGAAGGAAACAACAAGTCAAAGTCGGGAAACGGAGGGTGGAAAGTCCGATCCGGAATCAGGATTAATATTCATTTAGATTTGGTAGGGTCCATTTTTCACTTTTTTTGTTGTTGTTCATTGCCATTTATCGCAGCTGAATGGGTGGGTGGAGCAAGGAAGGAGGTAAATTAAGGACAAGGGTGCCAGGATTATTTTTTGCCTGGACGTCGTTGGTTTGGTGCTAACGGTCAATTTTGCGGGCGGAAATTCGAGAAGGGTTCAATTAGCCAAAGTTTTTGTAAACCTATTTTTCGCCGTAATTTAATTCCGATTTGTAAATGAAGGGATGTTGAGGGAGAGAGATGGTACAAAATCAAGCAAATTCAAATCAGTTTTATTAAATAATGACTGAATCAAAATTATGCTTCAATTTAATTTATCCAATCCATCCCATATTACCATTGATATCACGTTGGGCCCAGGGGTGAAACCCGTCATCAAATTTGTACTTCACTTGTAGACCTAGAGCCACAACATGATTTGATGATTTATTATGGCAGTTGCAATTATATTTAAAGTTAAATTAGTATTCATGTGTATTATAGAGCAGAAATTATGTGTGACGAAATAAAAATTGCAATTACTGCCCATAATTGAAAATTCGGCTATTATGCCAAATCAAGTATTCCGAGAAAAACGCGTTTTAGTGTTTGTGACATAATCTCCGTCAAGGCAATTTCCCATAAGAGTGGCATATTAGCCGTTTGGTTTTACGCATCGGCAGCCAAGTCTAAGCACTATTTCAGTAAAATTCAAGTTCCAGAAGATGCGTTGGAACATCCTCTACCACCTGGTGCGAATATCTCGTTTTTGCCAAAAGTGGATATTAGCCGTTTTTTCAATGGTGGGCAGATTACTAGGCCATATTTTTAAATAAACTTGAAGTTTGGGAAAACTAACTACCCGAGTAGACGGAAATAACTTGGGAATAAATTTTTTTAATATTTGAAAATACTAGGCCAATAGCATTTTATGTTATTTATAACAAGATTTGTTCTTCGTCGTTATGATTTTTTTTGTTATTGGATTGTTATTGTAATGACAGACTGATAACAGTTTTAGTTATTCTTCGATCAAATCTTTGTTACTTATTTTTGTTATTTGAACAACTAATCCGATCATCCAATAACAGTTTGAGGTATTCTTCCATAACAAAAAATGTTATTCCAAAGTTGTTTTGGTTTTCAACCAATATCAGAACGATAACAATTTTTGTTATGATAAATTAAACTGTTATTAAACCCTTATGCAAAAGGGATTTTTTTAAGAAGATTCCGTAACACTTTCTGTTATTTTAACAGTACCGTAATCTGGGGTGAATCGGGACTACAGTCTGAATAGGGACAGCAGTTTTTAGAACACTTAAAGCTTTTAAATTTGAAAATGGATGTACACATTTTGTTGGCCTGAGTCTGTTCTAACCGAAACCAACAAGAAAAATCAAAACATTGTGCTCCAACATGGTTAAAACTGCTGTCCCAATTCGCCCCATGTGTCCCGATTGACCCCAGTTTATGGTATTTGTTTTTGAAATGGCATGAATTTTTTTTATTACCGTCTGCCCGGGTATCACAACTGTACTTGTGAATAATGCATCCTACAACCCTTTTGCCTTCCTCACTGAGGTAAGGCTATAATCCTGATCTAAAAAATAAATTTTTATCAAAAGCTCATAGACCCACCTTCATGTATACAAAACTGACCAGAATCGAAAAAGTCAAATGTCTGTGTATGTATGTGTGTTTGGAATTCGATTCTGTGTAGGGTCCCATACGTGCGTATAAAGATGTGTTTTTGCATATATCTGGATCTCCCTTAAATGTATGTACGCTATGTCCGAATCAATCGTCCGACCCGTGGTCAGATAATCTAAAGAACTTTTCAACGATCTGGCAACCTTGTCTTGAGATATGGCCTCTTGAGTGATATTTATGTAGTTTTTTGAAGCCGGATCTTAATTAAATGTATGTAAACTATGTCCGGATCCATCGTCCGACCCATCGTTGGTTAGGTAATCGAAAGACCTTTCCAACAAGTTTAACACATTGAAGATCTGGCAACCCTGTCTCGAGTTATGACCACTTAAGTGATATTTGTGAACATTTGTATTCCGGATCTGAAAAAATAGATGAAATTTGTGTCCAAACGCATCAAATCACCCATTGTTGGTAAAAAGTGGGGAAGATGACGTATGCTTTTTGGGTGCATAAACTTTTCTTATGAAAAGTTGCAACTTAAAAAATTTACTCAATTTAAAAACTGCTACAACTTTTTTTTTTCAAAAGTTAACTTATAAACATGTGCATGTTGAAATGTTTTTTAGTCGTAGTAAGTTTGAAATGAACTGGTAGTGGTATTTTTTGCAATTTAAATGGTAGTGTAGTAAACAGTGAAACAGTGAAAAAATGTGCGATATTTTTAGAATGTTACCATTTTTCTAATTTGAAATTTAACGCTCCACAATTGTGTCAAAAAGTGCAAAGGGATCCGAGTTGATACTGAAAAGTTATCAGCGATAAAATTTACGTTTTTGAACGGAAAGGTTTTTTTTTTTGTCGAATGCTTTTTTTAAAATGGTACGAAAGCAATGGAGTAGTTTTTGACAGTTCGCTCCACAAGAAATTAACTGTAGAAAAACACAAAAACTGCTAAACGGCGGATGCTCCATTATTCCTGAAATTTGCTTGATTTATTATAGGCTAGAAATGAACAAAAAATGAATTCATTCACTTGGAGCTTGTTCAGGGAGACGAGTTTATACAGAACGTAAAAAAAATCAACGGAGAAAAAAATTACAAAGAGTTTTACTGTGCAACCTTGTTAGTATATTTGAAGAAGTTTTTAATTTATAGTCACTCATAAATTATCTGTTGCCGATAATCCAATCTTGTATTTGTTGTGTAACTTCCATTGTTGAATACTCTCGTAACACCTGCGTATGATATTGAATATTTTATCCTTCGCCAGTTTCAGCTTCATCAAACTGGATTAAAATGATCAAGTACGCTGCCATGGCACTGACAATCTTTGTGCGTACCCATAAATGGAAAAGAAGAAAAAAATGCATTAATTTGGAACACGAAAAGAACCCATTGAATTAATATCATAATTAGCAGCACGCAAGATAATTCAATTTAAACGTCAGAGCACTGATTGGATTAACCCACCGATGGCGCTACCACCACGAGGACATCGCCGAAATCGCCGGAATTCTGTGCTCCGGGGGGACCCCATCGACGGGTTAAACTCTGCGTAATTACCGCGAAAAACGTCGTTATGCTGATGTCGAACAAGCCGATGCAGGTGAATTGGGCTATTTTTCGATGCAAATTTCTTTGGAATGGCGATTGCTGTTTTAATTGAAAGAAGAGTTCGTGGATTAACGTGGGGACGTGGAAATTGTGTTTGTTCGGAATGGTATTTACCTTCGAAAGATTATCAACCGATTGGTGCTGCAGAGCAATTTTACATTTTCGGAGTATCTGAGCAGATTTTGTGGCCTGAAAAAAAACATTTTTCAATGGTGAACTGTTCCACAGATAGTTTGTTATGAAATTTTTTATGTAACGATTTTTTTCAGAATTGGTTTTTCAATGATTATAAGGTTTGATTTTTTCCAACTTTTGAAGGCAGTAAAAGATTTTTTTTTCAAAATCTGTTTCATTGAATTATGTTGTGAGTCTTACCTCTTCTACAGATATTTCACAGCAGTAGCATAACGTAAAAACTTTTAGCAGAAACCAAATCCACCACAGCATTGCTCCCGTCCAATCCTTTGGGCTGCAGAATAAGAAAATTAAATGATTATTGTATAAGTTGAAACTCTGGGTTTTTCTCAAAAATTGCTTCGGTCGGTCATTGACAGAGATTGCCTAATATTTGACAGAGCTCGGGAGTCATCTATCAACATCAACCCGATCGTTGAATGCGCAGTGACTAACAGCAACGGCCATGATCGTCGTTTGGATTCGACCGTCAGTTAACACTCACACGGAAAAAAAAGGTTTCCGAAAATCATGCAAATCGTACCATGAAATCGTGAATATCGCGATTTTTGCTTTACGAATTTTTGAACTATGCATAATGGGCACGAATTATCCAGGAATCGTGAATAAATATGCATGACTTTCCATGACCGATTTCACTCGTAAACGTGAATAATATTCATGATTTCATGAAATGGATGCATGAAGTCGTGAAAAATATTCACGATTTTATGAATAAAAATTCATGATTACGATCAAAAAAATATACCTCGCGAATTAAAATTCATGATTTCATGCATAAAATTCATGAAATCATGAATTTTTATGCATGACTTCGTGCACAAAATTCATGAAATCTCGAATTATTTTTACGATTTGTAAATGAAGGCGTAAAAATATTCGCGATTTCATGCTCACAATTCATGAAAAAATGTAAATAAATCATGAAATCGTGAATTTTATTCATGAATTCGTGCACAAAATTCATGAGTTCTGGAATATTTTTTATGATTTATTTTTGAAGGCGTAAAAAAAATCGTGAAATCATGTATAAACTTCATGAAATCATGCATAAATTTCATGAATTTGTGATTTTTTTTTATGAAATCATGAATTTAATTCACGTTTACGAGTGTATTCGGGCATGTCTAATAATGCATATTTATTCACGGCTCCTGGCTTATTCGTGCCCAATATGCATAGTTAAAAAATTCGTAAAGTAAAACTCGTAATATTCACGATTTCATGGTACGATTTTCACAATTTCCGGATTACTTGTTCTGTACATTTACCATATCGTGCCACTGGGGGCACATACTGGAATTGACAAGGAATCCTGTTTTGTGAAAAAAAACGGAGCACATTTTATGTGATTCCAATGTACTATGGCCCCACCTGGCCACTTTGGAACCGGTCACTGGTTACCGGTGGTCACTGGTGACATTTCGGAATGTGCAAGGAACCCTGTCATGTGACATATCAAAATTCATGAAATTCAAATCTTTGGCCATTTTATGTGATGCCAATGTAATCTGGCCCCACCTGGCCACTTTGGAACCGGTCACTGGTTACCGGTGGTCACTGGGGACATTTCGGAATGTGCAAGGAACCCTGTCATGTGACATATCAAAATTCATGAAATTCAAATCTTTGGCCATTTTATGTGATGCCAATGTAATTTGGCCCCACCTGGCCACTTTGGAACCGGTCACCGGTTACCGGTGGTCACTGGGGACATTTCGGAATGTGCAAGGAACCCTGTCATGTGACATATCAAAATTCATGAAATTCAAATCTTTGGCCATTTTATGTGATGCCAATGAAATCTGGCCCCACCTGGCCACTTTGGAACCGGTCACCGGTTACCGGTGGTCACTGGGGACATTTCGGAATGTGCAAGGAACCCTGTTATGTGACATATCAAAATTCATGAAATTTAAAACTGTAGCCATTGTATGTGATGCCAATATACTCTGGCTCCATCTGGCCACCTTGGAACCGATTACCGGTCACTGCGGAAGAATTCTGAATTTACAAAGGTCCCAGTTATGTGATGTTCAAAAATGCTTTAAATAAATTAAAAATACAATCATAAATTTAGTAAAACCAACATTCAAAAACTTGACATGAGCATTTCGGAAACGTTAATTGGGTACCGATCGTTACTATACAAAAATACAACGAAAACTTAAATTAAATACAAAAAGACCTAAGGGATTTCTTGTACAGTCCAGACTCGATTGTCTGATGAACTAATAATAGAATAATCGATAATTCGTATAATAAAGCCATAATTTTTTGTCTCATTAATAACTCCAATTACAATAAAGTGATTAATTACAATAAAAGGATTTATTTTTGTAAATGCAGATGATCAAACACTTTAATTTGATGCAAATAGAGTCATAGAGAGTTGAATTGAAAATTAAAAAAAACACCGAAATTCTTAAAATACTCAACAAAATAAAAATCTTTAAAAACTTCATAAACTCAAACTATTAAAAATACGCAAAATAAATTAAATACTTCACAAACTCAAAAGAATTGAAATACGCAAAATACATAAAATAAATAAAATGCTCATAAAACTTAAAAAACTTGAAATACCTAAAATACTTTTTTTGTATACTTTATTAAAGAGTTTTAAACTCTTTACTTAAAGTAATTAAAATTCTTAGAATACTTAAAATACTTCAAATACTTCAAATACTTTAAATACTTTAAATACTTTAAATACTTTAAATACTTTAAATACTTTAAATACTTTAAATACTTTAAATACTTTAAATACTTTAAATTCTTTGAATACTTTAAATACTTTAAATACTTTAAATACTTTGAATACTTTAAATACTTTAAATACTTTAAATTCTTTGAATACTTTAAATACTTTAAATACTTTAAATAATTTAAATACTTTAAATACTTTAAATAATTTATATACTTTAAATACTTTAGATACTTTAAATACTTTAAATACTTTAAATACTTTAAATACTTGAAATACTTTAAATACTTTAAATACTTTAAATACTTTAAATACTTTAAATACTTTAAATACTTTAAATACTTTAAATACTTTAAATACTTTAAATACTTTAAATACTTTAAATACTTTATTAAATACTTTAAATACTTTGAATACTTTAAATACTTTAATTACTTAAAATACTTTAAATACTTTAAATACTTTAAATACTTTAAATACTTTAAATACTTTAAATACTTTAAATACTTTAAATACTTTAAATACTTTAAATACTTTAAATACTTTAAATACTTTAAATACTTTAAATACTTTAAATACTTTAAATACTTTAAATACTTTAAATACTTTAAATACTTTAAATACTTTAAATACTTTAAATACTTTAAATACTTTAAATACTTTAAATACTTTAAATACTTTAAATACTTTAAATACTTTAAATACTTTAAATACTTTAAATACTTTAAATACTTTAAATGCTTTAAATACTTTAAATACTTTAAATACTTTAAATACTTTAAATACTTTAAATACTTTAAATACTTTAAATACTTTAAATACTTTAAATACTTTAAATACTTTAAATACTTTGAATACTTTAAATACTTTAAATACTTTAAATACTTTAAATACTTTATAAAATACTTTATTAAATACTTTAAATACTTTAAATACTTTAAATACTTTATATACTTTAAATACTTTAAATACTTTAAATACTTTAAATACTTTAAATACTTTAAATACTTTAAATACTTTAAATACTTTAAATACTTTAAATACTTTAAATACTTTAAATACTTTAAATACTTTAAATACTTTAAATACTTTAAATACTTTAAATACTTTAAATACTTTAAATACTTTAAATACTTTAAATACTTTAAATACTTTAAATACTTTAAATACTTTAAATACTTTAAATACTTTAAATACTTTAAATACTTTAAATACTTTAAATACTTTAAATACTTTAAATACTTTAAATACTTTAAATACTTTAAATACTTTAAATACTTTAAATACTTTAAATACTTTAAATACTTTAAATACTTTAAATACTTTAAATACTTTAAATACTTTAAATACTTTAAATACTTTAAATACTTTAAATACTTTAAATACTTTATTAAATACTTTAAATACTTTGAATACTTTAAATACTTTAAATACTTTAAATACTTTAAATACTTTAAATACTTTAAATACTTTCAATACTTCAAATACTTTAAATACTTAAAATACTTAAAATACTTAAAATACTTGAAATACTTGAAAAACTTAAAATAATTAAAATACTTAAAATACTTAAAATACTTAAAATAATTAAAATACCTAAAATACTTAAAATACTGAAAATTCTTAAAATACTTAAAATACTTAAAATACTTAAAATACCTAAAATACTTAAAATACTTAAAATGCTGAAAATACTTAAAATTATTAAAATTCTTTAAATACTTTAAATATGTTAAAAACTTAAAAATACTTAAAATACTTAAAATACTTAAAATACTTAAAATACTTAAAATACTTAAAATACTTGAAATACTTGAAATACTTGAAAAACTTAAAATAATTAAAATATTTAAAATACTTAAAATACTTAAAATACTTGAAATACTTGAAATACTTGAAAAACTTAAAATAATTAAAATATTTAAAATACTTAAAATACTTAAAATACTTAAAATACTGAAAATACTTAAAATTATTAAAATACATAAGTTACGGAAATTGCTTTCCACATAATTGATCGACGCCACCAACATCGTCAGCACAGCCGGCAACAGTAACCCAAACTGCGAACAAAGCTAAACTTCGTTTACCTCGCCGCGATTAAAGCAAGTAGCTCGATTAATGCACTGTAAGCAAAACCTCAGTACCTCGTGTGTGAGGCTCTGGGGGACTTTTCGATCATAATAAAATCAGAACGTTTTGGACAGTCTAACACAACGCGTCGGCGTTATTTATTTCGAAACTTCCCTCCTTTCATAATGGGATCTTTATAACTGGCGCAGTCGAGTCTTCGCCGGAAGGTGGCTGTGCCCAGTGATTGAAGTGGTCGTTCGCGAAAATCTCGGTAGTGAGACCGAAAGTGCAAGTTAATGCGAAAAACACGGCAGTTGTTCATTCAGCAGAAATTCGTCACCAACGGCTCTGGAGACCAGGAGTGAAGCAGCCAAGGAAATTGCCTGGTGAAGCAGCCTCCGACCGAAGAAGATGAACCAACGATATCCGCTGGATACTTCGGCAAGAGGCGTGATACCATCGTGTGCACATCGCGAAAAACTCGGTCAGAGTTCAGGAGCGCAGCACGACATGGACGTCAACACCTTCGACGAGGAGGACAAAGGAACAGCGTTACCTGGATTTTCAACAAGCAACAAAATTTAAAGTGAAAAAAAAAAATCCAAATTCAAAATTCAAAAATATTTTTCCAAATTTGATAAGTTAAGTGAGTGTGTGTGAGTAAAAACAAAATCACCAATTCGAAAATCAGATTAACTAATTTGACAAAAGGAAAAAACACGATTCAAAATTTATTTTTTAGAAGGTGTGTGAGTGATAAAAAAAACAAAGAAAATCATTTCAAAATTATGTAGCAAAAAAATTTAAGTTAATCGAGTGTGTTTGAAATTGTTAAGAGGAAACATTACAATGAAATAATAGTTTGTTTGTAATAGCTAATTACAAGTCTCAATTTGTAATTCAGAGTTACAAAAGTGTAATAAATGAAGATGTAATTAGGGATTACGTAATCTTTGATTACAAATATTTGTAACACTTAATTACAAAACAGCAACAACTATAATGTTTCAAACATCACCAAAGAAGCTTCTGATATTTCAAACTCGCTGAGTGACCTGTTTGGTAGTTCTTTCCGATGGAAAATTTCTGTGCAGTCGATACGGATCGAGACGATCCTTTCTTGGTGAGGGAGCAGTTACGGAAATTGCTTTCCACATAATTGATCGACGCCACCAACATCGTCAGCACAGCCGGCAACAGTAACCCAAACTGCGAACAAAGCTAAACTTCGTTTACCTCGCCGCGATTAAAGCAAGTAGCTCGATTAATGCACTGTAAGCAAAACCTCAGTACCTCGTGTGTGAGGCTCTGGGGGACTTTTCGATCATAATAAAATCAGAACGTTTTGGACAGTCTAACACAACGCGTCGGCGTTATTTATTTCGAAACTTCCCTCCTTTCATAATGGGATCTTTATAACTCATAAAATACTTAAAATACCTAAAATACTTAAAATACTTAAAATACTGAAAATACTGAAAATACTGAAAATACTTAAAATTATTAAAATTCTTTAAATACTTTAAATATGTTAAAAACTTAAAAATACTTAAAATATTTCAAGTTCTTGAAATATTAAAATACCTATAAAAAATTAATTGCTTAAAATTATTTAAAAGCTTAACAAACTTTAAACACTTCAATTATTTCAAATACTTGAAATACTTGAAAACTTTAAAAACATTTAATATTAAAATACCTGAACAAATGAATATACTTAAAAAATAATTTTTTCAAATACTTAAAATATTTTTAATACTTACAATATTAAAATACCTAGAAAAAATTAAATGCTTAAAATTATTTCAACACTCAACAAACTCTAAACACTTGAAATATTTAAAATACTTGAAATATTTAGATACTTTTAAAAGTCACAATATTAACATACCTGTTAAAAAAAAAATTCCTAAATTCATTGGCATACTTAACATACCTAAAAATAATAATATTTCAAAAAACAAAAGTCTTTACAAAATTAAAGTACCTAAGAAAATTGAAATGCTGAAAATTATTAAAATACATTATTAACTTCAAATACTTTAAATATGTTAAATAGTTTAAAATAATATGCTTACAATATTAAAATCATTAAAATTATTAACATACTTTACCTATGTCCCCATTTCTAGCTCAAAACAAAGCACCGAAATGTCACTCAGCGCATCCACGAGAACCGATAAAAAAACGGGATTTTTTCGTTTCCAAAACCAAAACAAACCTCACTGTCTGTCACACGCGTAGAATGCTCCGGCAATTGACAGAAAACCGAGATCCCTACGAGTCCACGACCAAGAAACTGTCACACGCGAAGATAAAACACGGGAACTGTCTTATGGACCATGTTCCCCTTGATTCGACAATCGAAACAAACCGGGAACTGTTCTGTCTCTTACCTTGTTACTCCTCCTGCCGCTCGGCCCTCCTTCTGCCGCCTGGTCCTCCTCCCGCGCTCGTTCCTCCTCCTGCCACTCGGTCCTACTCTTGCCACTCGGTCCTACTCTTGCCGCTCGGTCCTCCTCCTACCGCCCGGTCCTCCTCCCGCGCTCGGTTCTCCTACTGCCACTCGGTCCTCCTCCTGCAGCTCGGTCCTCTTCCTGCAGGCCTTGGCTCCGTTGCCATTTCCAACGGAACGGCCGCAGATCTTTTCCCGGTTCCGGTGGACAGCACCTCCAAATCCCGGGTCCGCAAATCACGGTCACTTTTACCGGCAAACACAACAGGACGCGACAAGTCACAACGCGATTGACTTCGTGGCTAATAAACACGCGGCTGAACTGGCAAGCGAAAAACAAACTTGACAGTTCGAACGAAACTGTTCTTGATTGATCAAGATCACTCGTCATAAACATGGATACAAATTCATAAACTCATGAATGTTATGCACGAATTCATGCATTTTATTCATGAAAACATGTAAACTTTCATGAAATCATGAAAAACATGATCCATAAATTCGCGAATAAAATTTTACGACGTAAAATTTACGCATGCATAAATAATCGTAAAATCATGAATACTTTTCATGAATTCATGAAGTTTAGTCATGACTTCATGAAAATCAGTCATGAAATCATGAATAGTGATATGCATGATTTCATGAAGGAAAATTCATGAATATTCGTAAAAATATTTTTGCCATGAATTAAATTCATAAATTCGTGCATTTTTATGCACGATTTCATGAATAAAATTCATGAAATCATGAAAGGTATCACGAAATCATGCACAAAATTATTCACGAATTCATGAATCGAAATTCACGATTTCTCGCACACTTTTTTTTCCGTGCACGAAGTTGACACGAGAGAATGTCGAGCTCGACACTCAAACAGCCGGGCGACATGACGACACATGCTCTTTCTCTTCCTCTTTTTTTCATATCTCTTTCTTGATTGTGCGGGCCCGATCACGAGGCCTGTTCTCGAAGTCCAACTTTTCAGAACTTATATCTAACAGTTATAATTTTCGATACTGTTTTGGAGTTTAACAGTTGAGCAATTCTCTACGAAATCGGTCTTTTTTTATTTTAATTTTTGACTTTTTTAATGCGGCTGAAACTTGTTTAGTGTCTTTGGTATTCACAAAGAAGCCATTTTGCATCATTAGTTTGACCATATAATTTTCCATACAAATTTGGCAGCTGTCCCCGAGCATGGGTAAATAACAAGGGAAATGCGTAATAATACCTTTCTCTGGTATCAATAGCAAATTTTGGTATTCCTGGACCCTTTAAAATTTGTCTTAAGGATTATGCAAGAGCAAAATGTGCTATCATACCAATTTAAGGTATTGTTTTGATATTGCAAAATTGCAGAATTTGTCAATGGTCGAACACCACATATTGTTATTCTTTTGGTATTACAGTGTTTTATCAAATTCCTCTGAAACTATGAGAAAATTTTGACCAATTTTAACAAAATAATTAATTTTGCGCTAAAATGATGTCCAGTTTCATTTTAATAACACTTATTTTTCAATCTTGTTATTTTTTGGAATCTTCAAGAACTTCAAGCACAGGCCGTTCATCAATGACAAATGCATTCGATGTGGTGAAGAATATCACTAAGAACAACATGGAATCATCAGGTGAGTAGATTTGGCTGTTGCATATGGATCATTTCCGTTTTTTCACTAACTGCTGCACTAAAAATGGTATGAAAATACCAAATTTTGGTATTTCTTGTGCAAATACCAGCGATCAAAATGTGCTCTTGGTTGCCCAGTAATAGATGGTAAAATACCATGAAATCATACCAAAATCATGTATGTGGAAGACCACAGGAATACCAAAATCTGATTTTCCAAGGGCGCGGGAATACCTAAAATTGAAACTATGGCAATACCAAGTTTTGGTATTCAAGCAATGTTCAAAAATCCAGAAGACCTCAACTTGGTATTGAAATGGTTTTATTTTGTGGTATTATTTTACCCTTGAAATAACATGGTTTGGTATTGTTGTGCCCTTCCACATACACGACTTTGGTATGATTTCATGGTATTTTACCATCTATTACTGGGCAACCATGGGCACATTTTGGTCCCTGTTATTTGCCCGAGTACTACTAAAATTTGGTATTCCCGTGTTATTTACCCCTACTCGGGTCAATACATAAATTTTGCATGAAAATTCAAAAATCTGCATCTCTTGATGAGATTTTTTGATCGATTTGGTGTCATCGGAAAAGTTGTAGGCAAAGTTGTAAGGTCATGTAGGATAAGGACTACACTACAAAAAAAATGATAAACGGTAATTTTTTTTTGGTGATTTTTTATCTCACTGTTTGTCAGTAAAACTTGATTTGCAAAAAACACTATTTTTTTCTGATATGTTTAAGGGAACATCAAATGCCAACTTTTCAGAAATTTCCAGAATGTGCAAAAAATCTTTGACCGCGTTATGATTTTTTGAATCAATACTGATTAAAAAAAACGAAATATTGGTCGCAAAAAAATTTTTAACTTCATTTTTCGATGTAAAATCGAATTTGCAATCAATGTACCGTAAGCCGGGGTGACATTGATAGTATTTCAATTTATTTTTGGAATATTTTCCAACTGGTAAGGTTTTTCTCAAGATTATTGTTTTGAAAACATGTACTGGGGTAGGCCACACAAGGTTCATGCTCCATTTTTTAATAATGTTTTTTCAGTAGTGTTAAAAAAAATAGTTACACCCAAACGGTGGTCGCGTGATTGTGATGCATGGTGGCATGAAAGTATATCAGAATCTGCATGAAAACTGTCCTCATGCATTTTTTGCGATATAGGGGTATAACATTTTTGCCCGTTACCGACAATTCTCGACATTACCGACGGCTTTTTGGTTGTATAAAAAAAACAGAACGAGGATTGAACCACCAACTTCTTGGTAATTGGTCCGACACGCTCCCACCGCGCTATGGACGCTTGATGAAATGTGAGTGAAAGAGCACCAAGAGCAAGCATTATTTGTGTTGGTGAGAACTGCAGATCGCTGAAATGTTTACACTCGGGCAAAAATGATCTACGGGCCTGCTGCAAAAATGTTATAAAATGTGACATTTTCTGCAGCAAATCCACTGTTGCAGAATTTGAGATATATTTTTCCTTTGGGTGTACGTAAAAATTCTTAGTTAGAATTCCGGAGTGACATTGATAGTCATAGTTTTTCTTGTTAAAATCAGATTTAATGTGTTCAAACTTTATTTTTACGTGAAATTTACCATCGTTAAGGGTGGTAGTAGAGTTTTTTAAGAAAAAAAATCAATGTTTATATCATGTTAACAAAATTTATAAGCTTATTAACAAAACACATATACATTTTACACCCAGAACTGGGCTTCGGCATACGAGAGGATAAAGAGCACGATTCGGTAGTAAAATGGTACTGTGTGCGGACGGAGAGGAAAAATCCCGAAATTACCGAGAATACTTTACTCATGGGTTCATCTTCAAAAAAGTACATCTATCAAAAAAAAAAAAAAAAAAAATACCGGTACCAAGACTTCAACCCAAGACCTTTGGCATATTGAACCGTGCCTTTGCCGTATTGGCCACCATGGTTCGGTAATTAAGTGGCGGTCATTTGTCCACATCAGCCACTCAATAGGATGAACTGTTCCAATGAACGAATGAACACGCGAGAGGACTATACTCTCGCAAAATTGCACTTTCCTCACGTTTCTTTTCGTGAGGACTATCTTCTCATTTTCAACTTTGGGTGTAGCTTAAATTATGAAAATGTCACAATTTTGCCTGAAATTCCTTTAAACTAGTTTTGTTTATAAAATTATCGATTCATATTGCATTTTAAACTGAACTCGAAGCACGAATCATTTTTTTTTACATTTTATATTAAATTTGTTCTACTGAAAATGCCTTGAAATTTGAAGAATTTTTATAGTTATACAAGACTTACCCGACAAACTTCGTTCTGCCTTTTTTCGTTTGTTGACGTTTTTGATTTTTTGCTTATTCAGCCTCCTGTGATCAAAATATGATTTTACGTAACAATTTGCCGATGCTCCGGAATCGGTTCCAGAGTGGCCAAAGTGTCAATTAGTTAGCGTAAGAACCTCCCGTGGGCTTATACGAACCCAACGCAACAAAAATCACCTCGATCCGATGCTCCGTATTGAACTGATTCGCGTTCGAACAAAACCGTCGAATTTTTTTATATATATGGATTTCAAAAACAGATTATATTTATTATTTACAAACTTATTTTACCTTCTAATGAAAAATTGTCCAAAGAATCCGAAACTGGATTTCGTTTTCCGATTCGAAATCATGTTCATTGAGAAAATAATGACTCTTTGAGTATATTAAAATAGTGCTGTGCATTAGCATTTTCTTAATTATAGTTAACTTACTACTTAAACTTTTCTAAATTTCATGAAAACTTCTTCTTGAGATACTTTGAACACTTCTCTACAATAGTCAGTATGATTCCATAGCATTCCGTACGTGTTTAATTTTTACTCTTCATTTTACGATAAAATCGCAAACCTATCAAAGTCACCCCGTTTCACGGCACTTTAGTGAAATTTTGATAAAGTGCTCCGTTTCAAGTTCTAGCTAATTTTAGGTAACTTTTTGAAAATATTATTAATTTTTTTTAAGAGAGATTTTTTTTCTTTATTTTGCTATTTTGAACATTTTTAAAACGAGCTTTAGTTGCTGAGATATTGCCAAGCAATGATTTAAAAAACATGAAAATAGATGTTTTCTAAGTCTCACCCAACCATTTTCTAATGTTAATATCTCAGCACCTAATGGTCCGATTTTCAATGCTAAAATTTGAAACATTCGTATAATTTTCCGATCATTTAGAAAACAATATTTTCCTCTTTGAAATACCAGTCCTGACCTAAAAAAATCAATGTAGTCCTTATTCATATCTACAACATTGCCGAAGACACCAAATCGATCAAAATATTTCTTCAAAAGATACAGATTTTTGAATTTTCATGTATAATTTTTGTATGGAGAGCTGCCAAATTTGAATGGAAAAATTATATGGACAAACTAATGATGCAAAATGGCATCTTTGGGCATACCAAAGACACCAAAAAAGTTTCAGTCGGATTTAAAAATACAAAAAAAATCGGATGACCGAAATCTCAGAGAATTACTTAGTTATCTGGACGGAGAGAAACATTCAAGCAATTTCACTTCACTGAAATAATGTACGATTCCAAAAATGAATATAGAAATGAAAACGTTTGGAAATTACTATGTCATTAAACTGTGATAATTTAACATTTCCATAATTTTTCTACAGATTGCTGGATCTTGAACAAGCTGGCAATCAGTGAAAGTTGAAACCACTGTAGACAAGAAAGACACAACCAAAACATTTTGACAGCTTTTGTAGTAAGGCACTCCCATCGATTGGGGCTGAAATTGATGCAAGCTGTATCATCCGACAAAAAGGTCCCTCAATCTCCCTCACAAGTCGGTCGGTCACCGAAAAATAATGGAATTTCAAATGAAACACACCCTCCTCATCGGCAGGGGGAACATCGCCAGAAGAACCCAACCAGAAATCCCATTACCTCTGCGCCATAGCTATCGCCGTCGTGTAGCCAAGCTCAACCAGTGTCACAAATTGGTACAGGATCAGAATTAAATTTTGCACCCCAAATGACCGGTTTGTCAAGCGGGTCGTCCGTCCAAGTCGGAGATAAACCTCGTGAAGCTGTCGCAGCCGATCGGTTTCCGCTGGCATGGCGTTCGTCCGATGATGCCCAAACTCCTTACGCCACCAAGGGTCGGGGCCACTGCAGGAATGCTTCTCGTTGAAGGGGTTCTCTGGAATTAGAAACAAGCTTTGGTTATATTTTTTTAAATTTCTTCAATGACGAATACAATTTAATAAATTATATTTTTGTTACCGTCAGTGGGGGTGACTATGGGTCAAAAAACGATACACCTCTCGTTATTTCTTAATAACAAAAACAATTTAAATAACATCGAAAATCTTTCAACGTAGATTTGTTCTTAGATAGTTTACTAACATTTTTCCAAAATATGGTAGATTTTGATGAACACTACCTTAAATGCCAATATTTTGAAAATTGACCCAATCTCACCCCTTAGTGGGGGTGACATTGGGTCAAATGAAACTTAAATGATGCTCCAATACAACGATATGGTAAAAACAAGTCATCCCACAGTGTTTCTTGTTCGAGGGAATCGTATTGACATGCTACAATGTTTGAAGTGAAGATTTTTTAACATTTGGGTAGTTTTCGAGAGATTCCAACAAAAATATTAGAAAAATGATTTTTCGAGAGGTCTTTTTTTGCCTAAAACGTAGCTCAACTTTAGACAGCTGCCAAAATAACAGGATTTGTTCTAGGATCGAGATTTTTTTTAGCGAAATCTTCTTATGATGTCCCCTACACAAATCTTTAAACAGAATTTAGTTTCATTGAGAAGAATCTGAGAAATTGTATAATCCGTAAAAAATCACTATGACCCAATCTCACCTCCAAGACCCAATGTCACCCCCACTGACGGTAAAGAATCTTTGAAAGTTCAACAATTTAAAAGAACACAACTCCAAATTGTTTCAAGCCTAGAAGAAAAATGATATTTTCTTCCATAGAATTTCTCCAAACCTTTTTTACTGCAGCAGCTCTCTCCGTCGTCCTTCAGACGAACAGGTCCCAATTTGGCCCCGTCACCACATCTGGGGGACTTTTCAGCAGCATCGTTGATTCGATTCCGTTCGATGACGTTTGAGGAGAAATCGAACCATTTCAAAAGCACTTGATTAAGCGACTCGTACCGAGCTTTGATGAGCAGCGTGAATGCGATGAATTGCAGCTCGGCGACGAGGGCGACCAGCTGGGGAACGAGACTGACGGCGAGCCAGGAGGAGGAGGCGAATGGTGACCCTTTTGAGCGAACGTTTATGAGACTTTGAAACGCTTCGAGGGTGCATGTTAGGCCAAACGATGCAAGCGTGAGCAGGGAAATGGTTCTGGCGAAGGAGGAAATTACATGCTTTTACAAAGTAGTTTTTTTTAAAGAATAAAATCTGAAACTCTGGATCTTGACATGATATGTCTTTGGTAAAGTGGCGAGTATTGATTAACCTTTAAAAAATTCACATTCCATTGGTCGTCTTATATACACTATACATTTCTTTTACTAAGCAATCGAATTCAGATGGGAAACGATCAACAGTCGGGTGATCCGATTTTGTGTGAATTAATGAATCAAATTAAATCAAAACTACTCCGCCAATTGAAACTTGATTGAAATTCCAGAAATCAATCCAATGTCCAAAAACAGATAATCAAATCAATCCCAGCACATCGATTTAACAACAGGAAATCCCACCTAATCCCCTCATTATCAGCGCAAACATTTACCTCAGCCAGTGGCCATTTTGGGCGTCCAAATTAAATTGTCCTCCGAAATGCAGTTGACAGTCCCGGTCCACGTCAAACAGCGCCGTAATGAGCTTCGTCACCGCGCTTTGATTGGCAAGGGAGACACAAATCAGCGCCACCACAAGGCAACATCCGGCGTACTGTTTGTACAGATCGATGGCCACCCACACCAGGTCCTCGCCGCCAGTTCCACCGGACTCCCGCTGGGTGAGGCACGTGTGCACGTGGTAGGCCGTGTAACCGGTGCAGCAAACGAGCACGTGAATTACACCAATAATTGAATGTTTCAAACGGCGGTGGCCGGCGGAATTTCGAGGGGACTGTTTTTGCTCATTCAACTGGCGGTGACCGCCGGTGGTCCTGATGGTACGTGTTGGAACGTATAGGCGTCGGATGTCCGCCCAGCTGGTACCACCACCGGAATGGCTGCCGGTTGTGGCTGGAATTGACAAGAGTGGCGGAAATAAACCATTAATTATTAAAGTTCAAGCCTAATTATCAATATGTTTAAGAAGAAAGTAACAATTTGTTGCATTCACAAACATTCAAAATTTATGAATAAATAATATGTTAGGTACAGATAAATAAATTTTAAAAAATGCAGCCAGATTTCATATCATTTGCAATTTGTATAAATTTTTGATGACTTTTTTGAAAGTTCTCCAATAAATAAATAAATTTGAATAAGTTTTACAAAAGAACAGCTCTCGTAATTTAAAAAAAATATCGTGGAATAGTTCTAAGATAGTTTACCAACATTTTCTCGAAAAATGGTGAAATTTTATAAGTTCTACCTTAAATGCCAATCGTTGACCCAAAATCACCCTAAGAGTCTCACCCTGACATTGGGTCAAGTGAACATAGAATGATGCTGAAATAAAAAATAGGGTCAAAACAAGACATCCAACAGTGTTACTTCTTCGAGGGAATTGTATTGAAATGCTACAATAATGGAAAAGAAGATGTTTAATCATTTAGATACTTTTCGAGCAATTTCACAAAATATATTATAACATTGAATTTTTGTGAGGTAATTTTTGGTCAAAACCGACAGTTGAGCAATTCTCTATCAAAACTGGAAATGGATTTTTTTTGTATTTTTTGATTTGGCTCAAACTTTGTGTGGGCCTTCCCTATGACCAAAGCAGCTATTTTGTGTCATTGGTTCACCCATACAAGTCTCCATACAATTTCGGCAGATGTCCATACAAAAAGGGTACCTAAATATTCAAACAGCTGTAACTCTTGAGTGAATTTTCTGATCAATTTGGTGTCTTGGGTAAAGTTTAAAGTATTGTTGAGGAATATTGAGAAAAAAATAGATACACGAAAAAAAAATTGCCGATGTTTTAATTAATTTTTTTTCGAAAAAACTCAATTTCCCAAAAGAGATTTTTTGATATGTTTTAGAAGACCAAGTCCAGCAACTTTTGAACCATAGAGAAGTATGGTCAAAAAATATGCCGTCGAGTTATAAGTTTTATGAAAAAATAGTGATTTTGGAAAAAACAATTCAAAATTTCATACAAAAATATATTTGACCTCCAATCTTCAATGTCTCTTAGACAATTTTATAGCAAATTTTCTGAACTTCTCTTTAATTTTTTTTTTTTTAAATGCTCATGGTCATTATTTTTATAAATCGAAAAACTGCAAATATTCCGCTAAAATCAAACTTTCGCCGGCTATTTCTCGAAAACGGAGCCCTTTATCAAAAAATCTGTGAAGTACTTTTCGATTGCAAATTAAATTTTACATGAAAAAATCAGGCCAATTTTTTTTTGTATGAAATTTCGATTATTTTTTTCCAAAAATCAGAACAAGATTTTTTCAGCAAACCCTTTGAACAAAATGAAGTTTTGTTAACAAGAATCAGAGAAATTGCAAAATCTGTAAAAAGGAGGGCCTCGTGGCGCGGTGGTTAGCGGCTTCAGCTGCCGATCCTTAAGTTGCTATGGGGCGCGGGTTCGATTCCCGTCCTATCCTCCTGGCCTTCTAACGGATGGGGAAGTAAAACGTCGGTCCACTTGCGTAAAAGAGGTTTTCGATGACTCACCACACATAACCTTCGGACGCCTAGAAATGAGCAGAAACTTGCAACAGAGACCACAGAAGACCCGGGGGTCGTTAAAGTGGATTGCTTTGCTTTGGCTGTAAAAAAATCACTTTGATCCAATCTCACTCACAAGAGTCAATGTTACCCCAATCGACGTTTTTTTAAATTACTCAAACTTTTGGAATTATCAGAAACAGAAACTACTCGGATAATGCTCGAGAATTACTCGAAATATTTTCTATTTAGTCTTTTCTGGGCCTTGGTTGATTGAATTGGTACTTCGTCTGTTGTGTGCTATCTTGTGACAACGAATTGATGATAAATATTTTAAAAACTATGAATGATAGAGCCAAACTTTTTGAAGCAATTGGTGTGTAGTTTCAACTAAATTGGTTACACCAGTTAAAAGATACAGTCAATAATGTAAACAAAAATCTGAAAAGAACGTGTCACAAGCAGTGTTGCAAAAGAGTGGTAGAAAAGCTATCAATAGATTATCTCTGCACCAAAAATATCCGAGAGTATAGCGGCCGTCACTATAGCTTGTGAGATCTCTTCTTGTGTCTCGTGATTCCCAGCGATGTCATTCTCTCTCTATCACTCCTTCCCTTTTCCTCGACAATGCGCTCTCACCGCTGAGTCTCTCAATCTCTCCGAAAACTGCAATGAGAGAACGCGAGATGGTGATTAGGAATCGACCACGCATGACGTCCCGTTAAACTGCGTTTGCAAAATTGGTTTTGTGGCGGCTTTTGTGGTTAAACGCTGTTGCGGTAGCATGATCGTGCAAGCGGGAATGAGAGTGAAAAGGAAAATGTCAATCGCGAGTGTGTAAACACGAAAACGTGTTCGGCTATGTTCGGCGCTGAGAGTTTCAATGAGGAGAGAAGAGCAGTTGTATTTGAGGCATGAATATTCAGGCGGGATAATTGTAGTTGCTGAGAGCTGATATTTTGATAATTTAACAACCCTGGTCACGAGTGTGTTTCGAAAGTAAAATTGTACTACGTGTCACAAGTGTGCACAGAATTTCCATACAAACTTAAAAAGGGCATAAATCAATAGTTTAACCGACAGCATATTTTCAGTATATTTTCAAAAACAAAAGATTGCACTGCCTTTAGAAAGTGTGTATCAACATAAATTTGTGAAAAACAAGAAAATTTTCCACATTTTCCAATAACATGTATGACGTGTCACAAGTGTGCAAGATCATTTTGATGATAAATTGTTGTTCCCAAAATTGGGTTTCACATCTTGTAGTGTTTGTTAAGTATAGCCAAACGTCATCATTAACTCATTTTCGACCAAAATGGTCTATGTCACAAGATAGCACACAGTAGACGATTTATTTAAGTTTGCTAAACGAACATGGTTGGCTGACGGCCGACCTGTGAATGATACTTATTACAGCTATGATAGTAAACATATGTTATTAAATTTTTAGTGCGTTATATTTTATATTGTTTTAAATTTGGTTCTTCTTTCTGTATTTATTTAAAAGTACACACTTTTTGTTTTAAAATTACGTATGATTTTTTGAAAAAAGATTAATCGACTTGTTAGCTCTGTGAGCATACTCGAGTGTAAATGTTTTAAGATATGACTTCAACTGAAGTTATCCTGTGCGGAGGTTTCATAGGTGCTACTTAGTTTTGGGCAATTAAATTTCATATCTCCATCAAAATGATTTTGCTGCTGAGAATCAGAGGTAAATACAGCTGGAAAAGACAACTCTGGTTGATCAACTTGCCATGAGCTGTAATATGAATTCTCATTAATATGAGCAATATGATTTCAATGAAATGCCCAGCAAATCGTATTGATGCAACCAAACATCAAATTAAACTTATTCGTTGGAATAAAACTCATTAGTTTGAGTGGTCCTACAGGTAAACATGCAATTGAGTGATTTTTGTGCTGAATTCTTCGTATAATTATAAATTCTGATCCAACATTGTAAATCGCTGATTCGAATTTGCTATTTTGAAATGAATAAAGATTAATTTAATTATACTTTGCTATTTAAATTTTAAAAATACTAAAAATACAACAAACGAAAATTCACTTACACTAACCTCTGACTACCTTTGGATTGTGAGTCCAACAGCCTACCAGCGAATCCACCGAGATAGAACCCAGGGAGACGACCCCTACACCTGGACTGAGCTAACGATCTAACATTTACTTCCCCGTCCGACGGAAGGCGTGATCAGACAAATTTCGTCTCGAAAAATGGCACCGGACCGTCTGGGATCGGATCCAGGCCGACTCTGTGAGAGGCAACCACGCTTACCCCTACACCACAGTCCCGGCCGTGTTGTTTTAACATTTTCTATATTTTGATTTTCCAAAAAAGAATAATCCAATTATTAGCTCTCATTGTTATCCGAGCATTCGTTGAGGAAGGTTGTCTGATTCAACATGACTCGTCGCGTCCCGGCGCAAAACGCCGGCAATATCACCCTACCTGCGGTTCAAGCAGGCAAAAAAGTGGGAATTTCCAAAAGGAAGGTTGAGGCCTCAACTGATGGCCAAAAACCGGGGATTTCCAAGAGGAAGGTGCTTTTGGAAGTGACATCGAACAGCAAAAAGACGAAAAAGAGCGACGGTACTGTACCGATGGATGAGGAGGAGGAGAACTCTTCGTCGCACGAGGAGCAGCTATTGAAGAACAACAAGTTTGCTGGACTGCCTGATGAGGACCAGGTAGCGGAAGCAAAGGAGAATGAAGTGAAACAGCGAAAGGAGAAACTGCCTCCTTTTTATGTGCGGCAATCAGCAGCAACGATCGACTTTCGAGCGGGGCTGGTTGAACTCATCAAGTCTGGGAAAGTCCTAGGCAACATTCGTCTGTGTCAGGACGGATTTAAGGTGCTGGTGCAATCCAGGCAGCACTATCAACTGGTCAAGGATTACTTGACCGAAAACGAGGCGGAGTACTTTACCCATGATGTCGCCATGGATAAGCCGTACAAAATCGTCGTCAGAGGTCTGTACGACATGCCAGTGGAGGAATTAGCTGCCGAGCTAAAAGTTTTGAAACTGGATGTGTTGGCCGTGCACAAAATGAGCCGACGCAACAAAGACATCAAATACCGTGACCAGCTCTACCTGCTGCATTTGGCTAAGGGATCGACGACGCTTCCTGAGCTGAAGGCAATCCGAGCGGTTTTCAACATTATCGTGTCGTGGGAGCGATACCGACCAGTGCACCGTGACGTCACACAATGCTTCAACTGCCTGGGTTTCGGGCACGGAGGTAAGAACTGCCACCTAAAGCGTCGTTGCGCCAAATGTGGTACCGATGCGCACATCACATCCCAGTGCATCCAAGATTCGCTGGTGAAGTGCCTCAACTGCAACGGTGAGCACTCGTCAACCGACCGAAAGTGCCCCAAGAGAGCTGAGTTCGTGAAAATTCGGCAGCAAGCATCGACGAAGAATCAGCCTCAGCGTCGTAGAACTCCTCCAGCCCTGGTGGAGCAAAATTTTCCACCTCTTCAACCGCGACGCCAGGTCCCGAACTTGGCACCGTTGCCGTTGGATCCCAGGAAGAGAGCTGAGATGAATCATCCACGGCCGGGTTCCAGCCAGGAGCCGAGACCGCCACCACCGGGCTTCAGCCAGGAGCCAAGACCAACCCAAGAACCAGCAGTTGAGGAAAATGGTAATGATCTTTACACCTCAACCGAACTCCTCAATATTTTCAAACAGATGTCCGCTGCACTGCGTGGATGCAAAACCAAGACCCAGCAGATTGAAGTGCTGACCTCGTTCGTCATCCAGTATGGATCGTAGGTCCCTCAAGCTGCTGAATTGGAACGCTTGCTCCATTAGGAGGAAGAACTTAGAGCTGGTGGATTTTCTTCGCGAGAAGGAGATCGACGTAGCTGCCATCACGGAAACTCATCTGAAGCCCGGTGAAAAAGTTTATCTGCAAAACTACAAGATCGCGACGCAGCTCGATAGGACCACCTCTGGAGGAGGAGGTGTGCTTGTCGCTGTTCATCGTGATCTCAAGCCACGCCGGCTGCCACACTTCAAGCTGGACATCATCGAGGCCGTTGGGGTGGAAATTCCCACTTCGGTTGGCCCAGTACTCTTCATTGCTGCATACTGCCCACGTCAGGTGAATGCCAGAGATGGTTCAGCAGCAAAACTGAAGAGCGATATCCAGAAGCTGACACGGCGGAGCGCAAAGTACATCATCGCTGGTGACCTCAACGCGAAGCATGAAGTTTGGGGCAACAGCAGGAGGAATCGGAACGGAGTGATTCTGCACAACGATCTGCAAAACGGATACTACAACGTTGTGAGTCCGGATCGTCCAACGAGGGTGGCTCGGTCTGGGAATCACTCAATCATCGACTTCTTCATTACCAATATGGCTGAGAACGTGGCTCATCCTGAGGTGTTTGAAGAGTTGAGTTCTGATCACTATCCGGTGGTTGTGGAGGTTGGAGCTTCCGTTACTCCGCAGCGGCAACCAACCCGGAAAGATTACCACAACGTTGACTGGCAGCAGTTTCAGCAAGTGGTAGACAGCAACATCGACTATGATCAACACCCGGAAACTTCTGCTGATATTGATCGTTCGCTGGAGGTGATCCAGCAGGCTATCAACCAAGCAGAGGCTGCCAACGTTCGGGAGGTTCCTGTTAATTTTAAGGTAACTGATATTGACGTAGATACTAAACACTTGATTAGACTTAGGAATGTTTATAGGAGACAATATCAACGGACTGGGGACTATGACAAAAGATTTCAGTGAACAATTTGAACAAAATCATACAAGACCGACTTGACAATATCAGAAATCAAGAATTTTCAAAACATGTAAGCCAGCTTGGGAATTATTCAAAACCATTTTGGAAACTTTCAAAAGTTCTTAAAAACAAACCAAAGCCTATTCCTCCTCTTATTGTTGAGGATTCTCCTTGATTACATCCGAGGAAAAGGCAAATGCACTTGGGCTTCATTTTGTTAGTTCTCATAATCTTGGCGCTTCCATGACCAGCCGTAAAGAAACATCAGTTGCCAATAGTATTTCAACAATCAATGACTCTACCTTTGAATTTCCTGCAGATTCCCATGTTTCTGGTGAGGAAGTCAAAGTTGCAGTTAAACAAATGAAAAATATGAAAGCTCCAGGCTTTGATAACATTTTAATCTAGTGTTGAAAAAACAGAGTGATCAGTTCTTTCAACATCTAGCCAATATTTTCAATAAATGTTTGCAACTTGGTTACTTCCCCACCAATTGGAAACTGGGCAAAGTCATACCAATTTTGAAGCCTCAAAAGATCCAACATCGCCAACAAGTTATCGTCCCATTAGTCTTTTGAGTAGTCTGTCCAAACTCTTTGAGAAGGTCATCTATTCAAGGCTTTTGGATTTTACCAACGATAATAATATAATTTTGAATGAGCAGTTTGGCTTCCGAAAGGGACATAATACTGCTCATCAGCTTACGAGAGTAACTAAAATCATCAAGCAGAACAAGCTTGAGTCTAAATCAACTGCTATGGCTTTGTTGGATGTTGAGAAGGCTTTTGACAATGTTTGGCATGATGGTTTGATACATAAACTGTATTTATACGGTTTTCCAATGTATCTTATCAAAATTATCCAGCACTATCTTTCGGAGAGATCGTTCAGGGTTTTTCTGAATGGGATTGCTTCTGGATTATTCAACATTGATGCTGGGGTTCCCCAAGGAAGTATTCTTGGCCCACTTCTGTACAATATTTTTACATCTGATTTGCCTACTCTTCCTGGTAATGGTGTGTTGTCACTTTTTGCTGATGACACTGCCGTTATTTATAAGGGTAAAATAACCAGATATTTAGTTGGCCGTCTTCAGAAGGGTCTTGACGTTCTTTCCGAATACTTTGGCGACTGGAAAATTCGCATAAATGCAGCCAAAACTCAAACCATCATTTTTCCACTTTCCAAATCGGCCAGATTTGCCCCAAAGGATGATGTTTTGATTAAAATGAATGATGTTTCAATACCCTGGTCAAAGGAAGTTGTCTATTTAGGTCTCATACTTGACTCGAAACTATTGTTTCGGCAGCATGTAGATAAAATATTGAACAAGTGCAGCATTCTCATCAGGTGTTTGTATCCTTTAATTAACAGAAAATCAAAGCTTTCTTTGAAAAATAAGCTAGCAGTTTACAAACAAATAATTTACCCCGTTATTGAGTATTGAGTTATTGAGTATGCAGTACCTGTTTGGGAGTGTTGCGCTAGAAATCATAAATTGAAGCTCCAGCGTGTCCAAAACAAGGTACTCAAAATGGTTTTGAATGTTCCTGGCTGGACAAGATCAAGTGAGGTTCATGAATTAGCAGAAGTAAAAATGTTGGATCAGAAGATTCAAGAAAAATGTTTGAAATTCAGGGAAAAATGTGCTATATCTGAATACCCCTTGATTCAAGGATTGGTTTAGTTTATGGTAAGATTAAGTTAGTTTTAGGTTAGGTTATGTTTTCTTAATTTTTTTCCTCATTGTACCTAGTGTTACAAAAATGATAAATCATATACTTTTAAAGTTAAGAAAATGAACAGTGTTTAAATCACGAAAAGCAAACTAAAGCTGAAGAGCCACAGCTGACCACTTATTATGTAAACCAAATGTAATTATTATAAGAAAGATTCAATAAAGTATATTTAATTCAAAAAAAAAAAAAATTATTAGCTCTCTGAGCATATTCGCGAGTGAAGTTATCCTGTGCAGAGGTTTCATAGGTGCTACTTAGTTTTGGGCAATTGAATTTCATATCTCCATAAAAATGATTTTGCTGCTGAGAATCAGAGGAAAATACAGCAGGGAAACATAACTCTGATTGATCAACTTGCCATGAGCTGCAATCTGAATTCTCATTTATATGAGTAATATGATTTCAAAGTAATGCCCATCAAATCATATTGATGCAACCAAATATCAAATTAGATTAATTCGTTGGAATCAAAACTCATCAGTTTGAGTGGTCCTACACGTGAACATGCAATTGAATGATTTTTGTGCTAAATTCTTCGTATAATTATAAAATCTGGTCCAACATTGTAAATCGCTGAATCTAATTTGGTATTTTTTTATTGATTAAAGATTAACTTAATTATAATAATTCGCTATTTAAATTTTAAAAATACTTAAACTGCAACAAACGAAAATTCCCTCGCACTGACCTCCAATAGACTGATGTCAGCTGGGTCATTCTCCACCAACTCACACAGCAGTTACCCCGACCCCTCTTCGGTTTGCGTAAAACTTTGTTCTAAGGGGTAACTTTTGTCCCTGATCACGAATCCGAGGTCAGTTTTTCGATATCTCGAAAGGGCATTACGGCTCTTTCTATTTTTGAAAATTAGAAAAAAGTCTTGATTTTATGTAAAGTTAGACGATTTGATGGCGTTCCTCAAAATTAAAAAAAAAACGTATTCTCAATGAAAAAAAAGTTTTGAAGACTCCGCCATTTTCCGTTACGTAACTGATTTTTTTTTTGGAACATGTCATTTCAAGGGAAATTCAATGTACTTTTCGAATCTACATTGACCCAGAAGGGTCATTTTTTCATTTAGAGCAAAATTTTTCATTTTTAAATTTCGTGTTTTTTCTAACTTTGCAGGGATATTTTAGAATGGGGACGTACCGCCCCACCTCCACGAGATATCAAAAAACTGACCTCGAGCCTTGACCTTGAAGTCCGTCAGATATTAAATTAACTTAACTTTTTTCTAGTACTCTATTATTCTATAAACTGTTAAAAACTATTGATGCCTTTGAATCCGGTTTAAAAGTATGTGATTAAAAATTGATGTTACTTACGCCATTTTCCACATCCAGCTTCGGAAAACTTATCACACCAATTGCCCTCAGCGTTGTCCTCCGCCAGCGGGACAACCCGTCCGGGGTTTGTCCGGGACCAGATTGTGACATCGTCATCACCATCATCACCATTATTGGTGTTGTTCTTGTTATTGTTGTCGTCGTTACCGAGATCGGTACCGGCGCCACCACCACCGTATGTAAATGCGTTCAGGCAGAATAACTTTCCCACCAGATACAAAGGGATTAATGCCGTTTGCAAATTAATTTTCAGCATGTCCAAAGCTTTGTGGGGCCGTTTTCCCCCTATTCGCACACTGGTATTTAGGCTGAATTTTCTTTCCAGGGTCTCTCTGGGTTGAGCGGGCCGTCCCAGCTGCTATTGTCAACACGTGGACGGACACAAAAAGCAATTATATTGGATAGCGGGCGCTGGCGATTTTGGCCTAGGCTTAACCGCTCACTGACGGGGTGTTTGCGAAACGTCTAGGTTAGGGGTTTTGCGAGACAAATCTAGAATGATAAACGATAAACAGGTCAGCCGGGTTGGCAAACAATAACAAATTGTGGCGCGACACGTTTTGCGCACGAAAAACGGTTTTGAAATACCTACACCATGAAATTCAGTTCAAAGAGGGGTTTTCAACTAAATTTTGCAAATTGTCAAATGAGTAATTCTCCAAAAAAATCGAAAAGAATTACACTCACGAATGTTGTAGAGTATGATTCAACAATTATCATTTTTGTTGAAAGCTTAATCAAATATTAAAAAATGTTCAACTTCACCCTCAATTTAACCGTGCGCATCAACGTCAGCGGCAGCTATTGCAAATGCCTCCCCAAAGCGCATCCTGCAACTGTTCCAATTTGCAAAACTTACTGAAATTCCGGTAGATTGGACTCGATTTCACCCGGGACACACTCACTGGTAGAGGTACTGTTCTGCAACCGGACCAGAGGATAATAGTCGTTTGTCGTCGTCCTCCTGCTGAACGCGCCATAAATCATTCGGGCGTAGAAAATGTGCTGTTCTGCTGCTGCTGCTGCCCTAGTGGAGTGGATGAAAATCTGTTGGAATGTCCCAAATCCGGTACGATGGGCACCACCCAATGGATTCCAAATTATTCACGATTTTCGCACTTTGAACGGAATGAAGGTTGGAAATTTCGAATAAATCGGGCTACAGATTTGTCGATGCTTTTCGGTTCAATTCTGTACTCGATTTGTTACGTGTTTGAAGGATCAAATTATTTTGTTCTCCAAATATCATAATTGCTTTTCTTTAATCAAAAATCACCCAATCATTTATCACCATTCGCAGAGCATTAACACTCAATCATGGCATTACAGCAATCAAACAGGTGGTAATTTGTTGCACGCAAACACGTAATCGAACTAAATGATCTTATTAATTTGATGGAGGACAACCAAGGCCCTAGACGTTCCAAGAATTTTCCAAACCTTGATCAAAGTTATCGGTTGCTTCCTTTAATGTGATTTAAAGAAGGAATAGGGCAAACACACATATGAAAAAAAAAAAACTTTACCAAAATTTCATAGAAACTAGAGCGTTCAATTTCCCGTCCCGTAAAAAAAAAATTCCTGAAATTTCCCGAAAAAAAAAATATTTTCCGTTTCCCGGGAAATTTTCCGAAATTTGAACGTAAGTATACATATTCCTAACTCTTTGGCACCAATTTTTTGGAAAAAAATTGAAAAAAAAATTAAAAAAAAATAAAATTCTATACATTTCAATCTACTGTTTATATTGAACAAATCTGCTTGTCAAGGATTAATTCAGATAATATTTATTTCTGAAGCATTCCAGCTGTCCATACAAAAATGATATGTGAAAATTCAAAAATCTGTATCATTTGAAGGAATTTTTTGATCGATTTGGTGTCTTCGGCAAAGTTGTAGGTATGGATATGGACTACACTGAAAAAAATGATACACGGTAAAACATTTTTTGGTGATTTTTAATTTCACTTTACTGCCCATGTTCGCATAAATGTCCCATATGCAAAAACAGCAAGCTGAGAAAAACGCATTTGAAGTTTGTCCCATACATAAGGCTACGTGTTAAGTTTTCGCGAAAAAACTGGATTTCCTCCTGATTTCTAGAACAAAGTATTGGATGTTATAGGCTCTTTTGAAAGAGCACACAATTTTGAATCAAACTGCATCAATAACTCGAAATCGATGAAAATGCATATGGGACATTTATGCGATCAGGGGCAGTTTATGTCAGTAAAACTTGATTTGCAAAAAAACACTTTTTTTTATATGTTTTACTGCCCATAATTGAAAATTCGGCTATTATGCCAAATCAAGTATTCCGAGAAAAACGCGTTTTAGTGTTTGTCACAAAATCTCCGTCAGGGCAATTTCCCATAAGAGTGGCATATTAGCCGTTTGGTTTTTCGTATCGGCAGCCAAGTCTAAACACTATTTCAGTGAAATTCAAGTTCCAGAAGATGCGTTGGAACATCCTCTACCACCTGGTGCTAATATCTCGTTTTTGCCAAAAGTGGATATTAGCCGTTTTTTCAATGGTGGGCAGTTTAGAGGACATCAAATGCCAACTTTTCAGAAATTTCCAAAATGGGCCAAAAATCTTTGACCGAGTTATGATTTTTTGAATCAATACAAATTTTTTCAAAAAATCAAAATATTGGTCGCAAAATTTTTTCAATTTCATTTTTCGATGTAAAATTGAAATTGCAATCAATAAGTACTGTAGTGAAATTTTGATAAAGTGCACCGTTTTCAAGTAATAGCCACTTTTATGTAACTTTTTTCAAAATAGTCGCAGTTATTGATTTTTAAAAAATAGTGCCCATGTTTGCCCACTTTTGAAAAAAAACATATTTTTGAGAAGCTGAGAAAATTCTCTATATTAAGGTTTTTCGGACTATGTTGATACGACCCTTAATTGCTGAGATATTGCCATGCAAAGGTTTAACAACAAGAAAATTGATGTTTTCTAAGTCTCACCGAAACAACCCACCATTTTCTAATGTTGATACCTCAGCAACTAATGGTCCGATTTACAATGTTGAATTATGAAACATTCGTGAAATTTTCCGATCCTTTCGAAATTTTTTTTTTTCAAATATTTTAAATCAAGACAAACATTTCAAAAGGGCCAAACATTCAATATTACGATTTTTTCAATATTGCAATTTGATTTTACATCGAAAAATGAATTTGAAATTTTTTTGCGACCAATATCTCGGTTTTTTGAAAAAATCAGTATTGATTAAAAAATTCATAACTCGGTCAAAGATTATTTGCACAACCTGGAAATTTCTGAAAAGTTGGCATTTGATGTTCTCTAAAACATATCAAAAAATAAAAAAAATAAAAATAGTTTTTTTTTGCAAATCAAGTTTTAGTGACAAAAAGTTAAATAAAAAATCACCAAATATTTTTTACCGTGTATCATATTTTTTCAGTGTTGTCCATATCCATACCTACAACTTTGCCGAAGACACCAAATCGATCAAAAAATTCCTTCAAAAGATACAGATTTTTGAATTTTCATACATAATTTTTGTATGGACAGCTGCCAAATTTGTATGGAAAATTATATGGACAAACTAATGATGCAAAATGGCTTCTTTGGGCATACCGAAGGCACCAAAAAAGTTTCAGTCGGATTGAAAAATACAAAAAAAATCGAATGACCGAAATCTGAGAGAACTGCTCTTCTTTGAGTTGTGATTTCATTAAATAGAGTTTTAAGTTAAATAATTTATGTTTTTTCTAAAAGTTGTATGATTTATCACATGCAGTCAAGCTATTAATTGATCCTCACACTCATGTTGATCATTAAAGTTGCTGTTCCATACAATTTTGTTGCAAAAAATTAATCAGAAACAAGATCAAAATAATTTACGATAAATTTCACATTTCCCGGGAAATTTGTTGAAAATTTTCTCGTTTCCCGGGAATTTTGTATCCTCTGTACAAAACTAAATAAACTTTCTGATTTCAATCCATTTTTGATGTTTAAAAAGTATTCGGTTGAAGAAGTCTTACATGTTAAGAAAACCTTAAGTAGTGTGCACTCATGAGTATAATTGTTTCACGTGTTTCATAAGTCAACTTGATCTCTTGGGCACTGACAAACAGTTGAACAAAACAGTTGGGTATAGTAAAATTGAAGAAAATGTATTCATTCATTGTTTCAACCTGACGAATATCACCGAATAAAATTAAATAAAACAGATTCCTTACAAAAGTAGCAACAGTTGTTGCAAAAATTCAACCAAATTAACGATCCAAATCCCAATAAGTGCGCGGAAAATCATTTCACCTTGATTGTCATTTGAATTCTGGGAATTTGGAGGTTTTCGTTTTCAGAATCATTAGCGAATCAACTGCAATTCATTTTAATAATTATCAGATACAGACCTTCCCACTAATTCGAAGCACCTGAATATTTGGAACACTTTTGTGGCTGTATGCTCCTTGTTCAAGCGATGGTTGATTTTCTGAAAAAAACGCCATTTTTCGTTTAAACATCAAAAAACAAATTTTCAAAAATCATTTTTAGTTGCAAAATAAACATCAAATTTTCATTTAAAAAAAACTGCACTCATGTTTTGAATTTGAATCATTTTATGAAAAAAAAAAATCTAAATATTTTGTAAATTTCCTTTTTTTTAGCCCGATACAAATATATTTCAAAAAATTTGCTCATATCAAAAATTTTAAAGTTTAAAAGTTTTTTTCTATAAATAATTTTTTGACCCCTGATTTTTCGGACCGTTTTTGAAGAGGGAGAAACATAAAGTTTGAAAATATTTGCAAAAGCAAGAAAAAATACACAATTTAAATGTTTCTTCCGAAACCTTTAATTCAAACCATTTTACACCAATTGATGATTGCGAACAAAACAAAACTCAACCAAAATGTGGCCTTGATTAAACCACCATTTTGACCATTGAAACGGAGGATTCTTTTTTTTAATTCTGCTAAGCCAAGCCATATTTTCAATGTGAGGTTCAACAGCGTTGAAAAATATGTCATGAAAGCTCCTGTCCAATTAATTTGAAGCGAGTGAACGGATGATTTTGACTCAGTATTTTAAACTGAATATAACCTATAATGCATAAACATATTAAATATACGATCCAGCAACAGCCAACTGTTCGGAGCTCCTCAAACTTTTCGATTTTTTCGCCGTAATTAACCGTGTTTACCCGCGAGTTTGCTGCTCCAGCATGCCAAGGGCCGGCCGTGGCCGTGGCAGTTCGAGTGCGGCCTCGAAAAACCCGCGAAGTTCATCTACCGGCAGAAAGGTAAACATACCAACGCCGCATCGACCGCCATCGCGCACGGGAGCGTGCCCGGTGACGTCACAGATCCTTCATTTTTACACGTGTCATACCGTCCACGTGAGTCCCCAGTACGGACGAGACAATCGACCCGGGCATCCGGAAGCACTTCCGGCCAGCAGCAGCAGCAGCAGCAGTCCACCAGCACTACGACAACAACCACTTCCAACGTTCCCACCAGCAACGAATTTGAGATGCTGAGTGGAGAAGAAAACAACACCGCCAGTGACAGCAGCAGTACTGGCGACGACGATGATGATGATGAACTTGCGCGCAAGCAAGGAAAGCAGAAAAACGGTAACTCTCCGAAGGAACGACGTCCACCTCCAATTTTTGTTTTGGATACGTTGGCTGACGATGTTGACGAGTTGCTTGAGGGACTCCAATATTGTCTCAAAATCAGCAAAACTTCTGTGCAAGTGATTACCCACAAGAAGCTGCATTTCGACTTGGTGGTGAAGAAGTTGAAGTTGCGAAACTTCAAATTCTTCACATTTGATCCTGCAGAGAAGGTCCCAGTGAAGATCGTCCTTCAGGGATATCCGGACCGCCCGATCTGCGACCTGGAAGAACACCTGACGGGCGTCAAGGTAAAGCCTCGAGAGATAAAGGTGCTCTCAAAATCGACTACGGTGACAGGTACGTACACCTTGTACCTCCTGTACTTCGATCGCGGGTCCGTCAAAATCCAGGAACTACGGCAGATCAAAGCACTGGACGGCTTCTTTGTGACGTGGCGATTCTATACGAAGAATCCGGCCGACGCAGCCCAATGCCACCGCTGTCAGAAATTCGGACACGGTTCCAGAAATTGCAATCTTCCACCCCGGTGCGTAAAGTGCGGTGAGACCCACTTCACCGAAAGGTGCAATCTTCCGCGGAAAGACCAGCTGGGGGAAAACGCCCAGCAGCACAAAGCGCGCGTCAAGTGTGCGAACTGTGGTGGAAACCACACGGCGAATTTCCGTGGCTGTGCCGCGCGGAAAAAGTACATCGAGGAGCAGGACAAGAAGAAGAAAGCGCCAGCGTCCCGCCAACCTCCAAAGACATCGAGCTCGAACGCTGCAGCAGCTGGCGGCGGAGCGATTCCATCGACCAACCCAGCGTTTCCTCCCGGTTGGGGAGGTTCGTACGCTAGAGTAGCCGCTTCTGGGAGCGGTACTTCACCGGGACAAGCAGACGTCACCGGAGATGACCTCTTCACGCTTCCCGAGTTTTTCGCTCTTGCTGGAGAGATGCTCACGCGCTTCCGTGCCTGCCGGAACAAGGCAGAACAATTCCAAGCTCTCAGTGAGCTGATGATGAAGTACATCTACAACGGATAAGCTGCCTTGTGCAGCGAAGTTTTTCGACGTCAATGGACAAAACATACTGTGATTTAATTTTAAGCTTTTCTATTTCTATCCGTTTCCTTAGTAAATCTAGAAGGTTTTTTTTTTTTAAATTTTTCCTTCTCTTGCCAACTCCATTGTTAGAATATCCAATTACATCAAAATGAATTATAGTTCAAATCATAGTTGAAAGGAACTCAAAAACTCTATTAGGTTATAAGAATTACGAAATTGTGAATTGATTATTTACTAATAAAAACTAATTGAAATATTAAATATACACTCAAACCCCGATGGTTTGACACCAACTGTTGTCAAACGAACGGGGTCACTTTTTAGTTTGACACCCCTTTTACACGGAGTTCACATACACTACCAAATGTTTGTTTCGATAGTGTGCGTGTGCGCCGTGTAAAAAGTGACAGTTCGTCACTTTTTAGTTTGACTTTGACCAACCAACGGGGTACAAACTAAAAAAGTGTCAATCGAAAAAGTGACCAACCACCGGGGTGTATTCAATTTTGTTTCACTATAAAGTAGTGCACATTTAAATACATTTTAAAGCTCCATCAGGCACCATTACGCTAAACCTCACCCATTTTCTTTTTAATGCTTCTCAACAAATCACTTGAGCCAAAGCTTCTTATCTCTGGCTCAAGCACTTTTCCGTGGACCGCCCCAAAAATCATCATCAAAGTTTCTTTTGTTGCGTCAGTCTACTGCGCGTAAAAAACTGTAAGTTTCGTTTTTATTTCACGTTTCTCTAGCGACATTTTTCTTGATGGCGTAATGCAGTTTATTCGAGAGAAAAATAAAAAAAGTTTAAACTGTTATATTTCCTTTTTTTCACAGCAGAATAAAAAGATTTACAAAATGCAAAAATTAAAAGATCAGGATGTAGGAAAACCCATTTTTCAGATTTACTCACTAATGCATCGCGGGTGCTTATTTCTAACCGAGACCAACAGATATACGGGTAACATAAACCAACAAAGTCAACCCACACACACACAAACAGAACAACAAATGACCACACAAAAAAAAAAGACGTGGCTGTTTTCGCCCTTACAAACTCTCCTCCACCCCACTTCCTCACCTTCTGTCATAAATTAATGCTCAAGTGTGCAGTGTGTAAAAAAAACAGTAAATGTGAAAATCTCGTAATTTCAAATATTTATGTTTTGTTGCGAGAGAAAAGAAAAAAAGGAAGCATTGTTACCACGGTGGAGCGGATCTCAAGTTTTAGCCAGCCATGGCAGCAACTTGCCAGCAAGTGCAGTGGCCTGGAAGAACGGCCAACGTGGCAATTTAGGGCTGGGGCAAGCGGAAAGGTCCCGGACGGGATGAAGGGGGATGTGGCTAAAAACAAATATCTTGTTTCGCAGGATGAAAAACCCTTCATGGAGGACACAACCGAAAAAAATGAACCAGAGTGGATACAGGATCGAGGGAGGTAGCTAATAGAGGCTTCCCCGGGCTCCAATTAATGGCACAGATTTCACTGGAAAGCAATACCCCAAATTATCTGTAAGTACCAGGTTCCGATGAAAATTGCCAGGAGCAGAGCGTAGAGCTGCTCTTTATGTGTCGAGTTAAAATAAGTTCTGGGTAAATATTGCGGTTTGGGTGAAACAATTTGGAACCTTTTCGATTGCATGAGCGTTCGACTGGAGAGAAAAACAAGAAACAAGAAACAAGAAACAAGAAACAAGAAACAAGAAACAAGAAACAAGAAACAAGAAACAAGAAACAAGAAACAAGAAACAAGAAACAAGAAACAAGAAACAAGAAACAAGAAACAAGAAACAAGAAACAAGAAACAAGAAACAAGAAACAAGAAACAAGAAACAAGAAACAAGAAACAAGAAACAAGAAACAAGAAACAAGAAACAAGAAACAAGAAACAAGAAACAAGAAACAAGAAACAAGAAACAAGAAACAAGAAACAAGAAACAAGAAACAAGAAACAAGAAACAAGAAACAAGAAACAAGAAACAAGAAACAAGAAACAAGAAACAAGAAACAAGAAACAAGAAACAAGAAACAAGAAACAAGAAACAAGAAACAAGAAACAAGAAACAAGAAACAAGAAACAAGAAACAAGAAACAAGAAACAAGAACAAGAAGAGGTCGTAAAAATTTTTCAACTTCATTTTTCGATGTAAAATCAAATTTGCAATCAAAAAGTACTTTAGTGAAATTTTGATAAAGTGCACCGTTTTCAAGTTATAGCCATATTTAAGTGACTTTTTTGAAAATAGTCGCAGTTTTTCATTTTTTTTAAATTAGTGCACATGTTTGCCCAGTTTTGAAAAAAATATTTTTGAAAAGCTGAGAAAATTCTCTATATTTTGCTTCTTCGGACTTTGTTGATACGACCTTTAGTTGCTGAGATATTGCAATGCAAAGGTTTAAAAACAGGAAAATTGATGTTTTCTAAGTCTCACCCAAACAACCCACCATTTTCTATCGTCAATATCTCAGCAAATAATGGACCGATATTCAATGTTAATATATGAAACATTTGTGAAATTTTCCAATCTTTTCGAAAAAAATATTTTCAAAATTTTCAAATCAAGACTAACATTTTAAAAGGGCGTAATATTGAATGTTTGGCCTTTTTGAAATGTTAGTCTTGATTTGAAAATTTTGAATTTTTGAATTTGAAAAAATCAGTATTGATTAAAAAATTCATAACTCGGTCAATGATTTTTTGCACAACCTGGAAATTTCTGAAAAGTTGGCATTTTATGTCTTCTAAAACATATCAAAAAATAAAAAAAATTAAAAATAGTGTTTTTTTGTAAATCAAGTTTTAGTGATAAAAAGTTAAATAAAAAAATCACCAAATTTTTTTTACCGTGTATTATTTTTTTCCAGTGTAGTCCATATCCATACCTACAACTTTGCCAAAGACACCAAATCGATCAAAAAATTCCTTCAAAAGATACAGATTTTTGAATTTTCATACATCATTTTTGTATGGACAGCTGCCAAATTTGTATAGAAAATTATATGGACAAACTAATGATGCAAAATGGCTTCTTTGGGCATATCGAAGGCACCAAAAAAGTTTCAGTCGGATTAAAAAATACAAAAATTAAAATTGAAGAAAAAAGACCGATTTCGTAGAGAATTGCTCAAGAAACAAGAAACAAGAAACAAGAAACAAGAAACAAGAAACAAGAAACAAGAAACAAGAAACAAGAAACAAGAAACAAGAAACAAGAAACAAGAAACAAGAAACAAGAAACAAGAAACAAGAAACAAGAAACAAGAAACAAGAAACAAGAAACAAGAAACAAGAAACAAGAAACAAGAAACAAGAAACAAGAAACAAGAAACAAGAAACAAGAAACAAGAAACAAGAAACAAGAAACAAGAAACAAGAAACAAGAAACAAGAAACAAGAAACAAGAAACAAGAAACAAGAAACAAGAAACAAGAAACAAGAAACAAGAAACAATTTATGATTTATGATTTATGATTTATGATTTACGATTTATGATTTATGATTTATGATTTATGATTTATGATTTATGATTTATGATTTATGATTTATGATTTATGATTTATGATTTATGATTTATGATTTATGATTTATGATTTATGATTTATGATTTATGATTTATGATTTATGATTTATGATTTATGATTTATGATTTATGATTTATGATTTATGATTTATGATTTATGATTTATGATTTATGATTTATGATTTATGATTTATGATTTATGATTTATGATTTATGATTTATGATTTATGATTTATGATTTATGATTTATGATTTATGATTTATGATTTATGATTTATGATTTATGATTTATGATTTATGATTTATGATTTATGATTTATGATTTATGATTTATGATTTATGATTTATGATTTATGATTTATGATTTATGATTTATGATTTATGATTTATGATTTATGATTTATGATTTATGATTTATAATTTTTGTTTTTAAATTTATATTGCTAGGAGTTTTTAATTCTGGAAGTTTCAAGGTTTTTATCAGAAATATTTCACAAAGCACTCCTTTGCCCCCTTCAATACGGTCACATGGAAGCAATTTGCAACCCAACTACGCAATTGTACAATCCAATTATTCGCACAACTACGCACAGTGCGTATGTGGCGATGTGTAATTGTATCGAAACTTGATATTATAAATTTGCCGATAGTCCTTTTCCCTGTTCACAACTGTGGTACCATTCAAACCACACACGTGTATCCCACATTAAAACCCAGTTTTTCGGTTCATTGTGGTTGGAAATGGCATTGGGAAATGCTGTACTATAACAGGCTTGCTTTTGGGTGGATTCTGGATGCCATCTTGTTTTTTTTTGTTTTCTTTTTATGCATTGCAACCCCATTTTAGAATTTGATCCCATTGAAAAATTATCGGATCATTGAAAACGTGTTTTGTGTATCATTAACGTTTCATACTATTTTATTTTATCAAGATAGGTGTGGCATATAGCAAATGTTTTTTTACGCTTTGAACAGCATTGGCCGTTGTAATAAAATAGCACACCGGCAACGATTTAGCAAAACACGAAACTGACATTATCTACGGTATTTATGGGAAATTTCGACACGCAGCGCGGACACAATTGGAAAGTTTCACACGCAAAAGAATACCCCAATAATTTCAACTTTCATTAGCACCATTTGGCAATTTATGGGAATCGCTCTGTCACGTTACGTTTGCCAAATTTCGAATATTCTTTTAATGGCCTCTGTCGACTTTTTACGACCAAACATGACGAATATGTCCTGGCACGGAGAAGCACTCTCATCAACCACCCACACCGACTGACTGAGTGTAGTGTGGTGCTCACAATTAATGGTGGGTAATAAATTAAAAATCCACAGTTGTTACACAACCCCTGGGGAGAAGGGGACAAGATTTGATAACATGCTCGTTACCCGAAAAATTATTTTTTCGAACAAGTTGATTCTTTTCTCAACTTATTTAACAAAAATCTTAAATGTTATCTTAAAACGAACATTAGCAACAAAAAAAATTAAAATAAAATTGAAAAATTTAATGAGAATCACAAAACTGGATTGCTGATGCCTACTTCCACTGACTCGGGCGCAAACACAAAGCAAAGTTTTCTTAACATTTTTGTGATTATTAAAAAGGCTTACTTTTATTTGATTCTCCCAGGACCATAATTGTAAACCATCTGTGGAATGATGCCTCTCATTCGATGGTTGACTCAAAATGGAGTGGAACATAAGTGACAACCCAAACGATGGCCACGCCAAGTAGGGTTCAAAGTTTGATCGATTAAGATTCTTCTAAAATTAAAACCATGAGCAGACGAGGATTGCAAATGTGTTTGTCTCGTCTTTGGTCTTCCCAAACCCAGATTTGCTAACTATTTCCCAAAATTACAAGCAAACCCTTTGTTCAGCTAATTATCCACAGACTGACCAAAACATCTATCAGACCGTCGTCATGACATAAGGGCTCGTTAAAAGCTTATCAGAAAATTGTTCAGTCTGCAGACTGCTGGAATTATCAACTCCCACTCAAAACGTGGCAAATGTAAGTCGATGCGATAAAAGGGCAAAATTGCAGTGGTTTCTTAGACCTTTTGTGGACGTTATGGTCTGAAACCCGATCCGATAATAGCATTACATCGTAATTGTGCTTAGCTGTCACACTAGGGTGTAATAACAAAACCGATTTTCCAGAACAGCAACTTTTCAGTTCCTTTTGGGGTCCTAAACAACTCCCCAAATTTTAAGAACGATTGGTTCAGTCCTCACCTTGCGCAAAGCGATTCAATTTTCCATATAAATTTGTATGGGGAATTTTTTTTTTAGTTTTGATGTTTAAAAAATCCACGTTTCACGCTATATCAAAACCGCATTCATATTCGGATGCTCTGTAAGGTGCTCTACAACTTTCTCGAAGAGAGTATGGTGCTAACTTGCTCCTGAAAGAAGATACCTCGGATTAGTTTTCAAAAAGTCGTAAGAGCCATTGGTAAACAAAGTCCTTTTTGCATCGGTATTCGACCTACTTACAAAAAACCAATATCAAAAATGCTTGAGATTGTTCATCTACACGTCCTTCAAGTGCTCCAAATTAAAGATACATGAAATTTTGTTTCATTTTGGAGAAAAACGAAAACTAATGTCATAGGCAGACATGCATCGGCACTATGAGCTCTTTTTAACGGCACTCAGCTTGTTCTAGATGGCATTTTCGTTTAAAGCAATGTTATGCTTGTTGCTAGGTAAAAGTCTCTTGTTTTTGGCTTGAATAATGTGTAGAAAACATTGGTTCATTGGAAAACTTCATTTTAGCTATATTTTCATGTAAATGTTCTCTTAAGCTCTCAAGAAGAACTTCTTAAAAGCTCTTTGAGTGCAATTAAGAGTTCTTAACCTATATCTCGGTTGGTTTTCAAAATAATCTCTCAGGGTCTTCGGGAGCCTAAAAGACAAGCGTAATTAGCGTATTCTAATCACTGGCACAACATGCTGGGTATCTTCTACGTGAAATGCCAAACAAGTTCTTCTAAAAGAGGAGTTAGAGCGGATGCATGTCTGGTCATAGGTCACGGTGGCTCTTACGGCTTTTTGAAAACTCACCCGAGATACAGCGTCCTCAAAACTCGTCTAAAACGTGATTTTCGAGGAAATTTATTTAGTTTTAAACTAACAGCTATGTAATCAATGAACCTTCATTGAAAATTAAACTAAAGCATGCATGCCTGAGCGATGCCCAGGTTTCTACTGAAATGATTGTTTCCATTGAAAATTATGTAATGGATGGAAATTTACGAGAAACTCCAATAAATTTATAAATTGGAATTGGATTCAACTAATTAAAAATACGATGAAACCAATAACTGCCCGGTAATTTGCGGACTTATTTTAAACTGAAGAACGCATTTATATTTTTTTAATTAGTTTCAGTTTAATTGGAGCTTGAACAATTGTTCTTTAGAACAATACTTCAGGTTTATTGATTGTTTAACTGGTGCTTAAATTACACTGACCTACAAAAATTTACAATGGTTTTTCTCCAAAGTTTGTATAGAGAATTAGGGCGTTTCGTCACTGTTGCATACAATCCAAAAATTGCAAGCAATATGTGAAAGTAGCAAACCCTACGAACTCTGCATACAAACTTTGGAGAAAAACCATTCGGCCCTGACTGAATATTTTTGAAACATTTAAAATGCACGTGTTTTTGGTGACCTTAAAGTTCATGCTTCCCCTAGAGTTGAGCCTGCGCAGAAATTTTTTTGGTAGTTTTTATTGCAAATGACGTTCAAATCAGTTTGAATGTTAATCGAAAGTAAAATAAATAATTGGGCTCCTTCCAGGAAGTTCCTCGCTTGGGCGAAAGCCAAAGAAGTATCAGCTTCCCTTGATATGCAACGTTGTTCATACACAAAATGTTACATAAAATAAAATAAAAAAACTTTATTTTTCTTTACTTTAATTAAAATTGATAAAAAAAATGTATTACCAAAAAATCTCGGATCAAATGCATTGAACGTAGCGAGAAATATCACCAGTAAGATTTTTGATACTTCAGATAAGTACCTATATTTTAATCTCATTAGTAAATAAGCTCGCTGTATCTCAGCAACCAGTGGTCCAATCTTCAATGTTTCTTAGACGAACTGAACTCTTCGAAAAAAACAATTTCAGAAATGGACAATCATGGACACTATTTTGAAGTAAACCTAACCTAACCTAATAAAACCGATTTTTTCGGACAAAATTTGACTTTTAATGGCTGTTTTTTGCACGATAAATCAAAAAATTGTAATATGCTTTTCGATTGCAATTTCGATTTAACATAAAAAATGAGGTCAAAAAATTTAAAAAGGCCCAAGATTTATTTTTTTACAAAAATCACTATTTAACAAAAAATATAACTCGTAACTGAATGGCTTAAAAATGTGGGTTTTTGTCCCCTAAAACAGATAAAAAATATTCTTAAATTAAAAATATACAGATTTAGGGAAATTTATTTTTTGTGAAAATAAATTATAAAAAAATCACCAAATTTCTTTTCCGTGTACTTTTTTTTAATATTGCGATTTTCCACGCTCCATACAAAAAAGATGTTATTTGTATGGAAATTGTTGGTTGGGATTTCCAAAAAAAACGTCCACGTGGTTTGTGGATGATCCCTATTCAGAAAAAATAGGTGCACGAAATAAAAAATCCGATTTTTGAATTAGCTTAATTTTTAAGAAAAATCAATCTCCCAATTTTTTAATTGTTGAAGAAGACAAAAAATCTTGACTTTTTTTTTATAAGGTCCTATAAACAATTGTAAACATTGAATGTATCCCGCTTACTCCGATGGACTTTGACATAAGGTGTGAAAGGGATACACTCAATGTTTACATTTGTTTATAGGACCTTATCAAAAAAAAGTCAAGAAATGCAACTATTGAGCCATAGAGAAGTAGAGACGAAAATGTTGCCGACGAGTTATGATTTTTGGAAAAAATAAATTGAAGCCAAATTTTAACATAAAAGTTCTTTTGACATCAAATTTCCATCTCATAACCCTTTTCAGGCTGCAAATTATTGAAAAACATGTCTTTTTTCGAATGCTCAAAAATGGAAGGGGTCGTACCGTCCCTCCGTCACGAGATATCAAAAAACGGACCCAGGATTCGTGATCAGGGACAAAAGTTACTCCTGATTTGATTTGATTTGATTTGATGTGATAACTAACAGGGCCACAAGGATGACCTATGTAGCGGTTGCCTAGAATTACAGTGGCTCAGACTTAAAGGGAGCATCTTCAAATTACTGCCGTATGAAGGGCCAACAAAAATCACTCACGGTGTCCTCAGGGGAAGAGAATCTCCTTCCGACAGTAACCTCCAATAACTCCGAAAAAAGTCTGACAAAGCTGGAAAACAGGGCTCGCACCCTGTTGGGGGCATAAAAGGGCGCGGCAGACAGCTTGATACTGACAGAGGTCAATAGATCTAGTAATTAGACAATCCTTTAGAACTGTATAATTAATAAACTATTTCCCCCTTGTGACGTAGTTCTTGTCTTCCACTATCCACATCCAATCTCCGCCATTATAGCATACCGTCCACTGCCCGGATGCTCCCTTCCCGATCCCCGGCATTGATTCTAACTACTGATAAAAAGGAAAATCAAAGATGAGAAAAGGTCAATGCGGATGGAGAACAAATCGAGCTCAGTATCCCCTAACAAAGACTGGTAGTAAGTGTGAAAAAACAATGAAAAATATAAAGAAAGACAAGAAGAAAAATGAAAAGATAGTTTGTCAATGCGGATGGATCGATGATCCCCTCACAAAGACATAAAAGAGATAGATGGTAGACAGAGCAAAAGAAGAACAGAAAAACAGGACTTAGAAATAGTCAATGTGGATGGAGAGCAAAGTGGACTCTCCTCACAAAGACATCAATATAGAAATTTATTCGCTAATTTAATCATTTAAAATGATATATTGGCGTGGATTGTCTTCAATGGAATGTGTATATGTCAGTGTAAATGTGAGAATCTTATGTTATTCAAAAGGAAAGATCTTACCAAATCTGGGTTCTTAGGCTTCTGTCCATTTGATCGTTTCTGAATCTTCAAATTTGCTTTAAAGGAAGCGTTTCGATCGCTGTGTAGTTTCATACGTACAAAACAACTCCGGAATATATTTCAAAAGTTCGTGCTATTTGGCTGTTAACACGCAGAAATTGCAGCTGAAGTAATCTTCACGTTGCATTATGTGGTGAAAAAAGACGCCACTTGGTGAGCACAGAATCCTCTGGCGTGCCACGTCAGGACTCTCAGGACGTTTAGTCTTCCCAAGCAGCGTTAGCAGTGTACTCTGTAATAGACCCTCTAAATAAGACCGGTCAGCTGCCGCTGTGACATTTGACTTTGGCTAACAATGGCCTCGAAAAAGGCACCCTTGTTGCAATGACGTTTTTTCAACCTATTGATAAATTTAGATAGATGAATAATTATAAAGCAAATAAAATGTTTTTGATGAAAAATATAAATCTTGTTAAAAAATACAATTTCATCAGTCTGACCTTAAACATTCGTCACTGGCCAACTCAGTCGATTCTGGCCCCAGTAGTACTGCTCACACTGACAAAGCAGACAACTTTTGGGATTGTGGCCGTTGCATTGTTTGGAGAGGTTTCATTTCGGCGAACGATATCACACTTGAGAATTTCATGAGAGTTGTCTTGCCATGACGGAGCGAACTCCCCGGATCGTGGAGGGATTACGCCACGGACTGAAGACTTTTTTAAACTGAAAATAATTGCAAGTGTACTTTTCACACACACACACACATACACTTGTATTCTCACTGAAACAGCATTTCTTTCCAGCATGTCATCACACCCGAAATTGTCACCGCACGCTGGAAAAATGGTTTTCCTTTGTATTTATCTTGCAATAAAGAAGCTCTGGAGTCCTTTTGGCGCTCTGGGAAAAATTGGGGAACAAAAGTGCTCATTGTTAGGATTCCAGAGTACTTGGGAAGCACATAATGTCTGATTTGCAATTTTAATGCAGATTCTTTTGGCAAATAACAAACTCAATTTTTTATTTTACATAAAGAACGAAAAATTGTTGGCTTGTTTAGTTAAAACGGATGTTAGTTATTTGGTATCAGGAATAAAGTTTTTGTTTTTGAAAACCCTTCAATTTGATGATAGTTGTTAAAATGGAAGAGCAATTTCTTGAAAATCTAAATTAAATTCTGTGTTAAGTAAATTTTCAAGATTCATGAAATTGTTAAACTTGAAATCAGTCTTATTCGTTCAAGTTAATCATAAATCGCCATAAATGAGCTCCAGAAAGCTCATAACTTCAATGTTATGTATGTCAAATCTATCACGAAAAGCTGGCCTGAACAAAATTCGATAAAATAGCGTACGTGCTCAAAAATGAGCATTTATGAAAAAGTGGCTATCCTTTTCCATAATCTGATGGAAAATGAATTTAACTCAAACACCATCCGTTCGAGAAGGCCCCTTCGTTCCGTCGGATTAAAGATCTGCAAAAAGTAAAGCCAAACAAGTATCGATGGGCAAATAATTGAGTTTAACCCAGTAGGCGAGGGAGTAAAACTTTTACCCTTCGCTATTTACCGAAAATATCCTAAAATGGGGTAAAAAGTTAAATCTAGATTAAATTTTCAAAACAACCTATCCCTCATGGGTTTCCTATGCAGATAGGACCTTTTGAAAATTTAATCTAGAAATGTACTTCCGCCACCCAAAATTTCGAACGAAACGCGGGAAAAGTTTTTCTATTTGAGTAACAAGTTGCTCGATAAGAACTGAGAGATTTACAGTCCATCAAGGGAATTTTGATTTGAATTTTCTTGCCAACTATGTTGGAATGATTATAACTTAATTAGGAAGCCTTTTCCTTTCTTCCGATGAGCTTTCAAAAATGATTTATTTAGAGATTTGAAGAAATGTTAAAATTTATAGATTCAAAACCACGCATTTACTTTAATAATATCCCAATCCAAAATAAACATTTCTCGAATGATCGTCAAACCAAAAAAAATAATCCTCAAACGGGTCTCGTTATCTCGGAACGAAGGATAATATCTGCCGCAACCGAAAATCCTGAGGCACAGAGACTTATTGCATAATGCTTTTTAAAACCCGGTACAGTTTGCGACAAACAACCATCCTTCTCGAAAACCAAAAATGGGCCAAAAATCGGCTCATCCGAATAACAGGTTGGTTTGTCGCCCAGGCCAACAATCTGTGACCGGATCGGAGTGCTAATCCGATCAGCAGTTTTGACCGATTACGAGGGCTGCTTTCGAAATTGTAAGAGGATTCGCAAATGAGGACCGGTATGGTAATGGTTTCAAGTGAAAAGTGTATTTATAGTTTACAAATACTTTTTCTACTTGGGAGCAATTCCAGCTCAAATCAGGATTATTATGGTACTTTTGTACCCGACCCTCTCCGAATTCAATGAAACTTTTTACAATTGTACTCGAAAATGACATTTGAGAAGGGCGTAAGTAATTTGAATATTTTTAAATTTTGTAATTTAAAAATCACTGTAACTCAAAGCCGTTGCATCGTACCAAAAAGTGGTCAGAGACAAACTTGTAGGAAATTGGACGGGCCTTCTGAAAAAAAAATACACTGAAACAAAAATACACGCCACTTCCAAGAGATTTTTCAATTTTTAAGTTTAAAGTTAAATTTGAAGGAGATGTAACGATTTTTTTCGTTAATTTTTTTTGAGGAAATAGCCTAAAATGTTACCAAAAGACTCACGAAAAAAGCAGGATGGTATGTCTCTCCTAAAAAAATACAAAAATCATTTACTAAAACTGTTTTTTTGAAAAGTGGTCAAAACGTCAAAATTTTTAAAAACCAATAAAGGAATCGATTCCCCAGACAATTTTACATAAAAGTCTCCATATTGACCATTGTCCTATGTCCAATCCTTGTAAAGATACAGCGATTTTAAAAATAAAAATGTTGAAAAAATGAGTTTTTTTTTGTGGTTTTTGGCAATTTCTATATGACAGACTTGATTTTTCAGTCTCGTAAATATGTTTAACTGAAAGCTCGTCCAATTTTCCATAAGTTTGCCTGACGTTTAGACAACTTTTCAAAAAAACAGTTTTAGTAAATTATTTTTGTATTTTTTGAGGAGAGACATACCATTCTTTATTTTTCGTGAGACAAGTTTGTCCATGCCCACTTTTTGGTACGATGCAACGGCTTTGAGTTACAGTAATTTTTGAGTTACAAAATACAAAAATATTCAAATTACTTACGCCCTTCCCAAATGTCATTTTCGAGTAAAATTGGCTCCATATACACAAAAATGGCTTATATAGGCCTAGGATAACATTTCTAAAAAGTTATAGGAGCGGCCGTGGCTGACTGGTTACGGTGTTGCTTTCTAAGCGAATGGTCCTGGGTTCGATTCCCATCTGCTCCCAACGAGAAAGTATAGGAAATATAAATCTTGAAAACTCTGAACATGAACGAAAAATCAAAGTCGCCCGAGTCGGGGTTCGATCCCCCGTCCTTTGGATTGGTAAGCAAAAATGCTAACCACTAGGCCATCACGGCTTGCACACTACGAAAAAAACGTGTAATTTTCGGTTATATTAGATGCACATAACTGGAGCATCAAATCAGACCTAATGTCGCGTTGAATAAGACGTAAAATTACACGACCATAAATCATCCAAGGTCGTGTAAAATTACATTTAACGTGACTCCGGTGGATCGCTTTTCGAATAGGAATCTTAAAAATTCTTATTGGAATAAAAAAGCCGGTTAATACTGTCCAAAACTAAAATGTTTTTATTGTAACACATCATAATTTTACTACACAACTTAAATCACAGCTCAAACTGGTTTTTCTTCTTCAATTTTCCGCCGGATTTTCGCCCTTGGATTTTGTTCCACTTAAAATCTTTCGACTTGCGATTTGCAATCAGTCGAACACCCCACGGGAGAAGGCATCAAGGTGGCACAACTGGAGAGAACTCACTTCTTGCGCATTATGTTTTAATCCACTCCGGGAACTTCCTCTTGGAACGAAAGTGTTCAGCCAAGAACAAGAAGCGGCTCGCCGGAACAGTTCATCATGGGTGCCTGCCGCAACCTGCCAAAAACAAGACGACAAAAAACATCAGCGATCTGTTTCACCACTTTAAACATTAATAAACTTACCTTTATCTTGAACGGTAGCAGGTTCTGGCCAGTAAAGGTTCAAAATTGAAGATTGTTTCGCCCGAAAATGACTGCTGCAACAAAATTCTTAGCGACGTCGATCATGGCGAACGTTTTGACAGTTCAGCACTCGGACGAAAATGTAACGGCTGAAGCGCGTGTAATCGGGTTTCATTTGATGTAAAATTACATCTTATTTGATGCTCCAGTTATGTGCATCAAATAAAGCGTAATTTTGGGTTATTTGACCTGTAATTTAAGGTTTCATATAATGTAGAGGAGTACCAATGGGAATTTTATCAATTTACGGCATAATATACATAATTTTACATCGAAAATACGTTTACACGAGTCAATAATAGGTCAATTCAACGATTACGTCAAATGTAATATTCCAAATTTTTTAGTGTGTGGTGAGCTATGACTGAAATTAGGAATACTGTTACTACCAACTATATACGCGCTGGGTCCTTGTCCATTTGACAAGGGTTCGGAAGTTCTAAATAACGTTTGAATCCGATTGGTCCAAACGTTCTTCAGGGCGGGGCTTGTCGATAAAGCTGAAGTACCTCGCGCTCGGCTAGCCAGCGTAGAAATGGGTCACCGAAGCTCGGCAGAGCTAACACCTTCCAAATGCCTATGCGAGTTATTTGCATGTATATAATGTAGATCTAAAAAAAAAAATACATGGAAACAACTCAATTTGTAAGAAGCGGCCGCGTGGTCCCGTTTGGTTGGTTGCACACACACACACACACACACAGGATAATATTTCTAAAAAGTTTCATTGAAATCGGAGAGGGTCGGGTACAAAAGTACCAGAAAAATTCCTGATTTGAGCTGGAATTGCTCTTGGGTAATTCTCTACCAACTCACACGAAATCGGGAAAAGTTGCCCCGACCCCTCTTCGATTTGCGTGAAACTTTGTCCTAAGGAGTAACTTTTGTCCCTGATCACGAATCTGAGGTCCATTTTTTGATACCTCGTGACGGAGGGGCGATACGACCCCGTTCATTTTTGAGCATGCGAAAAAAGAGGTGTTTTTTCAATAATTTGTAGCCTGAAACGGAGATGAGATAGAAATTTGGTGTCAAAGGGACTTATTTGTAAAATTAGACGCCCGATTTGATGGCGTACTCAGAATTTCGAAAGAACGTATTTTTCATCGAAAAAAAAACACTAAAAAAGTATTAAAAATTCTCCCATTTTCCGTTACCAAACTGTAACAAATTTTGGAACATGTCATTTTATGGGAAACAAGCCTTACCCGACAAACTTCGTTCTGCCTTTTTTTCGTTTGTTGACGTTTTTAGCCCTTTGCTTATTCAGCCTCCTGTGATCAAAATTTGATTTTACGTAACATTACAATCGGCAGATTTAGTGCTGATAGGATATTACGGTCCTGTTCAGCAACGGAGAAGGACAACCATGGGTGGTCTCTCATGCTCATGCTCATGCTCATGCTCATTTCCCATACAATCGGCAGATTTTCCGAAATCGGTTCCAGAGTGGCCAAAGTTGTAACTTTTTGGCGTAAGAACCTTCCTTGGGCGTATACGAACCCAACGCAACAAAGAGCACCTCGATCCGATGCTCCGTATTGAACTGATTCGCGTTCGAACAAAACCGTCGAAATTATTTATATATATAGATATAGATAGATTTAATGTTCATTTAGAATCTTCATTATCCCAAAAGGGTCATTTTTTAATTTAGAACAAAATTTTTCTTTTGGATTTTCGTGTTTTTCTAACTTTGCAGGGTAAACTTTGCAGAGTAAACTTTGCAGGGTGTACCTTTTTCAAAACTTTTTTTTCGTAAAATCGCGATAACTCGTGATGTTTACAAGCAAACTTTTTATGTTTATATATAATTTTTTTGTAATTGTTACACTCTTAAAAATATTCCGTCAAAGTTAGAAAAATCACGAAATTTAAAAATGAAAATGTTTGTTCTAAATGAAGAAATGACCCTTCTGGGTTAATGTAGATTAGAAAAGTACATTATTTTTTTTTTAAAATGACATGTTCCAAAAAAAATTATAATTGAGCATCGGAAAATGGCAGGGATTTTAAAACTTTTTTAAGTGCCTTTTTCGATGAAAAATACGTTTTTTCGGAATTCTGAGCACGCCATCAAATCGGGCGTCTTATTTTACATAAAAGTCCCTTTGACACCAAATTTCTATCTCATCACCTATTTAGGCTGCAAATTATTGAAAAACATGTATTTTTTCGCATGTTCAAAAATTGAAGGGGTCGTACTGTCCCTCCGTCACGAGATATCGAAAACCTGAAGTATGATGAAATAAATCAAATGATGTTAATTATGCTTTTGTGGTCGTTCAAAGGGTCATTTAACTCAGAAAAATATGTTTTATCGTTGTTAACAATGAAAACAGCAATTTAAGCTTTATTGTATGACACCCTACTGGCAGAAAAATTTAATAACAAAAAAATAATTTGCCATGCAAATTCTCATACAAAATTGAAACACTTTGTGGAAAGCCGGGTCTTCATCGATTGCTCCTAAATTTGAGGAGGTTGTTTTGAGGCCAAATTACGATCAGAAAAAAGCTGTTCTGATCGAACTGATTTTTTTTTAAAGATGTTCCAAGCAAACGTCGAAACCCCCTCATATACAGATTGCTTTGGAGCATTTAGAAGTTATATTTAGATTAGAAATACATAGTTATACATTAAAAACGTGAATGGATTATCCGGAGTGCAGACGCAAAGATGAATTGTTTTAAAAAGAACTTGCTTATTTTTAAAATGTCATTCTTAAAACAACACTCAACCAACTTCGGTCATTACCGAAAAACCACACAAAATTGCATCCATGATTCATGTGACAAGTTCAGCAACCACACACCATCTAATACTGCAATATCACTTGGGGTGGTGGTTGCAACAAGAAATAAAACAATCCGTTGCCCGAAAATCCCACCAAAAATAGCCAAAATTAAGGAGCGAACCATGGTGCTACACAGAAAAAAAAGTGTAAATTCACGCGGCACTGAAACCATGTTTCGAATGTAAACATGCTCAATGTAAATTTGAAATTCAATGTAAACCGTTGAATAGCATTTAAAAGGCCTTCACGTAAAATGAAATTCGTTGTAATTCACGAATCTCATGTAAATGGAGCTTTTGCTTCCAGCAAATCATAAATTTGTAAAATTGAAAAGCATGTAATTATGTTTCTGTTGTAAAAATTGCTTCCTGTAAACTAAAAAATAATTTAAATTTCAAATGTTTTTGTTTTGTGAATGACAGCTCAAAACGCAGACGAACAAATCGACTGAATGTTATTGTTTGTTTATGCGCGTGGGGTGTGGAAGTGTTTTAGCATTAAGGTTGTTGGAGTTTGCGATTAAAAACAAGTTTAGCAAATGTTCCAGCAACTGCTTGTTTTTCGGGACTGTTGAGCAAGAGTAGATGTCTCCGGACATGCTCGGGTAACTTTCCAGGTTGTTTTTAATATCAGTTGGTTGTTTTGGTAAGTTTCCAAATCAAATAGAGCACCGTCGATTTGTAAAATTTATACAGCAAAACCTCTTTTAACACACCTTTGAATTCTTTCAGTTAAATCGTCAGGACTTGCGTCGTGAGTTAGATGAGAAATATTGACCGAGGAAGTTGCTGAAATCTGATGGCGATCAACTTAGTTAACGGGAACGGTCCTGGTCAAATGCAGTTGTTGCATTTGCATCCATAACGGGAAAGCGTAAGTGACGTTTTGTGAGAATATTACACAACATTAAACATTCCACTTCCAGACATGAAACATCCGCGTTCAGCCGGTTTAACTTGCGCAGCTGCTTCTCCTCGAACAGCTTTCTCTTGGATCTGCCATCTTCCTTAGAACGTTCTAAACTACGACATCGCGCAGGTAACCACTTGAGTTGACTTATCGACTAAACGAGCTTCGCCGGGACTGATGTTCCTGAGCCAGGCACATACTTTCTCAACATCAACAGGCCCGATTCGATGACCAAGCCAAATTCAGCTTTACTATCGGTAAATTTCTGTTTTTTCGATATCAACTAATCTTTAAAAAATAATCGAATCGCGGAGAAAATTTTACGATAACAATAAATTAAATGACGTTTCTTTTTGCCTTCTGATTAGGTACACGCCTAATTGAGAAGAAACAAAAACATCATTTATTGATAGAATATCGTGTAATCTACACTCAAAGTAAAAATTATCCTTTTTTCAAGTTCACCCGTCGTCACCCTTTAAAAGGGTATCGAAAATGTACTGAATTTGACATACCCTTTTAAAAGGGTGACGCCGGGTGAACTTAAAAAAAGGATAGAAAGTATCCTTTTTGAGGATTGAAAGTACCCTTTTGAGGGATACTTCTGACTTTGAGTGTAGTACATTTCTCGGGTTAGTTTTCAAAAGGTTCAAGCGCCAGTTGTAGACAAAGCCATTTTCGGTCAAATTAAAAAGAGAGATGTGAGCCGGTAACATGGAGTGATTTTTTTTTTTTTTTTTTTTTTGACAAGATTAATGTCTTATTACTTGTTTAATTTTTTGAACTTACTTCAGTTATTTGTTTTTTTAGGGTGCAACTTCCCGCTTTCAGAGTGTTTTTTTCAAGGACACGCATGCAGTGATTTATATCTAGAGTTTTTGTTAAAGGTCTTATGGTGTTTTTTGCTTTTCAATTCTGCTTCCAAAATTTTCAGATGGATTTCAATCGAGAAATTAAAAGTGAGAGTGTGTGCGTGCAACATGGAGTTAAACTTTTCAAAGTGTCATGGTAACCTTCACAGCAACTTCATAGAAAGTTTAACTCCATGTTGCACACACTCTCACTTTTAATTTTTCGATATATTATTGAAAATTTGTTGAAAATCAAAACTATAAAACTAATAAAATGAGCAAACCTGGTTCTTCGTGTACGATCAAATTTCAACTGATCTAGTACTTCGTTTGTGCCTTGTCGAGTCGTCGAGTCGAGGTTGGGAGAAAACGTCAAAGCAAAATTTTAAACTGTCAAACAGATAGCACTTTAGCACCAAAATCTGCTTTTATGCGAAATTATAAAACAAAGTTTAAATATTGATGGTTTCTTTTGTAAAAATTGACCAATTTTTACGGTAGGCCTAAAGAGGAGCCAAAACTCCTCCGAATAGCGTAATTGTTACTACGATTTGGCTTAATTAAGGTGAGTAAAATGTTATTTTTTGTTTTCTCAGGCAGTTCATACAAATCGAATCTTTTCCAGAATCAAATTTACACAAATTTGGCAAAACCTATAGACAGACCAGACAGTTTGACCCCCTTATAGGAGTCCAAAACGAACCAGAACCGCCATGGTGGCGTGGACAATAACCTGAAGAAAACGATTCCGTGCCAGGACGGTAAAATTTCTTTTAGGGAACGGTTAGTCAACGGATCGGAACGGAATCGGTGCGGGCTCTTTCGGATACGGACAAGCAAGAACGGAAACAAGCAAAAATGCTGAGAACCGAACGGAGACGGATATGGACCATGTTGCCCAAAACACAAGGCAGACGATCTAGTCGTCCACGATCTCCACCAGGTCCACGCACCGCTCGAACTCCAACTTGTTCTCTGGATGGAACGGCCAAACAACAACCCGGAGCATTTGAGATCGTTTGTCTGCGGGCCAGCTACCGGCACCCATCGGCCGCGTAAGCTGAAAACGATGAATCTGGTCGCGCTGAAGCGTGGTAAATGTGGAGAGAAATCAGGGGCTCGTCACCATAGGTTCATTAGGATTCAACGTTTGTTGCAAGCTGGGCAAGATCGATTCCAGGTGAAAAAATGTTTTAAATCGTGCATACTGTACTGATTACTATACGGTGCTTTTTCTTTGCCTTCCAGGATAAACACTTGGACCAGCGATAGGCGCGAATTGCAAACCAAGCAGCTAAACGCGAATCTCAACCCGGAATCGATTCGGTTCAAGATGTGCAGCACATTCTTGAAGCGAGTACGCCGGCTAGAAGGTCGGTCACGAGAAATTCCAGACGCGATCGTATTTCGTCCCTCGGCAATGTTCAGTCTGAATGAACTGCCTCCTCTAGAATGGTTTCCAGGGGTAATTGCTGGCGCTGAATGATTTTGTGTTGACAAAATAGTAGGTGAGTACCATTCCGTATTTTTAAAATCACCATAAAGTTTAAAGGGAGCAATTCAATTCCCAGTTAATTTTTTTTAATTTCTTCGCTAATATTGATTCATGTTTAGTAAGATTCACCGAGCCACGTAGCTTAGTGGTAACGCTTCCGCCGCGTAAGCGTTAGATCGAGGTTCAAATCCCGGCTCGGATCAACACAACTGGTGATCGTTTCTCTTCTGGATTCGATTGCTTAGTAAAGGGAAGGTAGAGCATCGTCACAAGCTGGACCTTATTAACGACACCTTAGGAAGGCGTCCTATGGAATGTTAACATTAACCTGCACATGTTAACATTAAGTAAAAAAATAGCCACTGAATCCACTTTGTAAATGCCGGCCCCGATACTCTTCAAGTGTGTTCCCCTCAAGAACTGGGAAAGATTTACTTTACTTTAGTAAGATTGTATTCTCTAATGCTCTGTTGGATTTGGTGTTCGATGTTGTTTTCAAACTATTACATTTTTATACTGTCATTAAATGCTTTTCGTTGAAATGTTTTTGATTGTTTATTATTCAATCGGAAACGTATTTCTTTTGAAATAGCATTTAAATGCAGCATGCAAAACTAAAACCATGAAAATTACATCGGATTCCAGATTCAGCGGAGCAAAAAAAAATTTCGGCTTGGGTAAATTTACGTAGATTTCATCGGAAATTTACATGTTTTCGTAGCGCTTTTGGTTCGGCACGATTACATTGGAAGGCACTTAAATTTACAATGAATTCGACGTAAATTCGCATCATTAATGACGTGCACTTTTGGTACATCATAAATGATGTAAATTTACCGGATTATTTTTTTCTGTGTAGACAATGAACATTAAAATTTACTGTGTTGTAGTTAGTTTGCTCCTCGACAAAACCGTTACTGTCACAAGTCGCCATTTGTGTCTTTTTACGGTTTGTTTTGATGGTCGGGATTTTAAGCTCAGAATTTAAATTAACTTTTTAATTTTACTATCCCGTCACACCAAACTAAACACACTCACAAACCATATTCACCAGCACACATTCAAACGTATGTAAGGGACACGTCGAAAGTTTTCCATGCCAGCAAAAAAAAAGAAAACAAGATGGCGCCCGGAACGAGTCAATTAACCCCTTAACTTTGGAGCAAACTCTTCTTCGTCTGCTGCTTGCTTAGGTTTAAGGTGGTGTTGTCGCCGGCGCCCGAGCGGAACGGGACGGCCATTTGAATTTAATTATTCAGTTAACACATTCCTGGGCAAACAAATTCCTTCGGAAGCTGCTGCAGTAGTCGTCGAAGCCAACGTCGTCTGCGTTGTCAACATTCGGGGAAATGGCATCGAATTAATTCGTAATCTGCTTGAACAAGGATTATTGCCGTACTATGGTGCTAGGCGGGACGAGGAGGGGATCCGTTGTTTGTGGACCCCCGAATTGGTGCGTTTATGGGACAAATTTCTACAAAATGCGGTCGATGGGGATTATCCTTGTTAAGGGTTTGGAACAGCTTTTAAATCTTGGGAACTTTTGAAGACACAAAGAACATCTTTTCAATCTAGTTGTTCTTATATGTGATGCATAGTTGTGGTTAAGTTTTATTGCCAATTTTCAATTTAATTCGTCTTGTCTATTTCTTTTTTTGCATTAGAAAAAGTGATAAGATGTGGTTATTGGGCGTGTCTTTTAATAATCGAAATATTTTCGTCCTTAATCACGTTCTGCGCGCTCTCACCACCAGCATAAGTTCGGCGGAGCATGTAGACATTCGATGAAATGGTGACAACCAGAAAGGTCACGATGAAACCGACAACTTTGACGTTGTTGGCAAAACATATCGACTGAAACCGACGACGAAGTAGTCCAGATTTATCTGAAAAGTTTTCCAGACCAAAAAGGCGACAAATGTGCCCTTAGAGCAAGTTTTTCGGAGTGTTGTTCTAACCCCGTGCTCACCACCCCCTCCACTGTGTTCGATATAATGCATCTGAAACATCGTTATGTGGTCCCAGAGATGGGACCAGCAGCTGTCAACGTGAATATGGTTGAAGCGGTTATTTTTTGGGAGTTGTTTTTGATAAAAAGTGGGTATAATATGTTTTGGTTGTAAAGAACATAGATTCTTGTTTCTTTTCAAATGTTATGCCAAACAAGTGTTAACTTATGAAATGTTTAATCTTTTATTTCAATACCGTAAACAGAAGTGAAATTGGTTTCGGGAGGTAGACAAGTTACTAACCGATTTGACTTTAAAAGCACATCAAATTCTAAAGTGGAAACACACAACTCAAGAGAGGGATTATCCAGGTTTTGTTTTACCACGAATTTGTGATTTTGGCAGCTCTCGATTCCCGCGAATTTTCGTCAAGATTACTGGGAATTCCAAGTATCCATACAAATACTGAAATAAATACAGTCCAGACTCGCTTATCAAAAGTTTGGATTATCCGAAGTTCGATTATCTGAAGGTTTAGGTGGGATTTCAGATATTCGAATCATGAACAAATTTGTTTTTTGTTTTTTTTTTAACTACAGTCTCGTTGTCAAATTTAAAGGGACTGTTGTGAGCGAGAGGTGTTAAATTATGGAAAGAAAAATTAAAGCATGCTTCTTGAAAGGACTGAAAAATTTATTGACAGCTAGAGCAATATTGATATCGGAAAGATCGACAGCCAGAAAGTCGACTGTATTAGTGATAAATTCAGGTTTTCCTAACAAAAGTGCTCCGATTTGGCTAAAATAACAAAATAACAAGAACAATATTTTGCCTTCCTCACTGAGGAAAGACTATAATCCTGCTCAAAAAATTAACTTTTTTTAAAAGCTCGAAGACCCACCTTCATGTATACATACCTAAGTAACATTTTTTTTCCAGGAGTTCTACAAGAGCTCTTCAAGATAGCTACAGCATAGTAGTTGGACCGCGGTAGGATAAAATTCTCTTTAAAACTTCTTCAGGAGTTTGGAAGAGTACTTGAAGAGAGTTTTATCCTACCGCGGTCCAAACTGCTATGCTGTAGCTATCTTGAAGAGCTCTTGTAGAACTCCTGGAAAAAAATGTTACTTGGGATAATATGTATTACATATCGACTCAGGATCGAAAACTGAACAAATTTCTGTGTGTTTGTATGTGTGTGTGTATGTGTATGTGTGTATGTATAAGACCAAAATTCTTGCCAAGTTTTCTCAGCACTGGCTGAACCGATTTTGATCAAACCAGTCTCATTCGACTTGGTTTAAGGTCTCATACTGCGCTATTGAATTGTTTGAAGTTTCGATAAATAGTTCAAAAGTTATGTATAAAAATGTGTATTAACATAAATTTGGATCTCACTTAAATGTGTGTAGACGATGTCCGGATCCATCATCCCACCTTTCCAACGAGTCCGTAACATTGAAGATCTGGCAACCCTGTCTCAGTTTATGACCACTTATGTCAGGGGTGACCAAAGTACCAAAGTACCAAACGTGGCCCGCGAGGTGTTTTTTTGTGGCCCGCGGACCCATTTTGAATGATCATGCAAAATGGCTCTTGGAACACTTGTAAAGTGATTTCACACTTTTTCAAAATTTGGGGTGTTAAAAAAAATTTGGTGGTTTTTTGTTTCATTTTTTGTCAAAACAAGTACCGTAAAACGGGGTGACTTTGATAGCCGGGGTGACTTTGATAGGTTTGAGATTTTTCCGCAAAATGAAGAGTACAAATTAAATACGTACGGAATGGTTTGGAATCATATTGACCGTGGTAGAGAAGTACTCAAAGAACCTTAAGAAGAACTTTTCGTAGCATTTTGTAAAGTTAAAAAAGTTAGTTAACTATTATTAAGAAATTGTTGATGAAAGGAATTATTTCAAACTTCTCAAAGTGTCATGATTTTGAATCGGAAAATGGAATGCATATTCGGATTCTTTTGACAATTTTCCACTAGGAGAAGGTAAAATAATTTTGTAAATATTTAATAATATGTGTTTTTGAAACATAATTAAAAACAATCTCCAAATTTATAGGCAATTTCAGTTGAACAAATTTCATATAACAAAAAAAAGCTGTGATTCGTGCTTCGAATTCAGTTTAAAATGCAATGTAAATCGATAATTTTATGAACAATACTAGGTTTAACGAATTTCAGGCATAATTCCAACATTTTTTACAATTTTACCTAAAACTTACATGTATTTTATTAAAAAGTTTAAAAACTTAGTTTACTAAATATAGACATTGATTTTTTTCTTTAAAACTATACCAGCAACCTTAGTGGTGGTACATTTAACTTAAAAATAAAGTTTGAACACCTTTAATCTGATTTTAACAAGAAAAACTATGACTATCAAAGTCACCCCGGAATTTAAAATGAGAATTTTTAACGTAACTATTTTTCTAAACATTATAGAAAAAACTTTTTTCAGATATAGTGCATGGACTTTGTGTGGCCTACCCCAGTACATGTTTTAAAAATAATAATCTTGAGAAAAACCTTTCCAGTTGGCAAATATTCCAAAAATAAATTGAAATCCTGTCAAAGTCACCCCGGTTTACGGTACTAATAATTTATTAATATATTGATCCCATTTTACGAAACAAATATTTTGTACAAAAATCTTAATAATTAAAACAATTTTACACGTTTCAATGTAAGTTAAACAAGTAAATATCGTCAAAACTTTCATCAAACATTTTTGAAAATGTTTATCAAACGTAGAAACCTGAAATAATTGCGAAAAAAATATAAGTATTCCATATTAGTTTGAAAGTCATAATGACCATTTTTATGAACTGGCCATCAAACTTCCCTCGGGTTTCAAACTCATGACAGCTGGATGACGAATCTGATTGACTACCATCTTATACAGGCAGACAAAATATTGAAATCGGAGGAATACGGTTGTTGCGAATATTTTACAAAGCTTTTGCCAACCAAACCTCCCCTTCCTCCTCATCTTTAATTTTTTTTTTTTCAAAATACTTCAAAATATCAATGGAAATTTAATTGCAATCAGCTGAAATCAATGGAGAACCGGATTCGAGTGGTAGAAATGACAGTTCTCCCATAAGAAATACATTGTAGAAAAAAGCAAAAACTGCTCGAATGGAAGTGCTCCATTAAAAATGCAGTTAGTGTTTTTCGCTAAAATGTTTTTTAAGTCGAATCTTAAATGTTTTGCATATAAAGATTGCAAATCAACTTTACATTTCACCATTTTCGAAAAAAAATCCTTTAAAATTTAATGAAAACACAAGTACATTCAACTAAATTAACATTTTTCAAATACCTAAAACAATTAAATAAACAATACTGATAGGAAAATGCCATTTCGTGTTTTCTATTATTTTTTTAACGGAATTATTGTTAACGAAAAAGTTACAAACGAAAATGTTATTTATGTATAACAGAAATTAAAAAAAATTAACTGATAGAATAGTTTTTAAAAGAAAAATAAAGCAATTTAATCTTTTTAATTACCTATCTTGTAAATTTGGCCTGCAAGCTAATTTGAGCTTCAAATTTGGCCCGGCCTCCAAAACTTTGAGCACCCCTGACTTAAGTGATATGTGTGTACTTTTTCCGGATCTAAAAAAATAGATTAAATTTATGTTGGTAAAGAGTGAGGAAGGCATGTGCCACATAGGTTGGATTAAGTCATTTTTTTTTCATTTGGCGATTAGGGTGCTCCTATCCAAAATAGCAAAAAAAATGAATTTTTCATCGATTTCGCAAAAAAGCACATTTTTAAAAAAAAATCTTATCTCCGGAACGGGTGAACCAAATTAGAGCACCTCGTTTGAAAAATAAGGTTATTAGTTGAACTTTTAAGGGCAAAAATGTTGCGGTTCGAAAAAACTTGGTCCTATGAAAAATTCATTTGCTAATTTTAAGGTCTCGGAACCAAAAAGCTCATATCTGAAGATATTTTCCCTGATTCCTTATAATTTTTTACAAAATATATCAACAAATTGCGAATATCCATTAACACATTAACACGCGCGCGAAAACGGGCAAATGACGAAAACGGGTAAAAATCAACTTTTTCACTAAAACTGCGATAACTTGAAATTTTAAGCGATGACTTATACTTTTTTGGGTACCGAATTTTGGTAATTCAAAGACGCAACTTTTGGTTCCCAAACATGTATGGGTTTAATAATAATTCCTTCCATTATCATCGTTGATCGGAAGGCACACAGTCGGTTGATTTCGTCGAGGTGATTGTGTTACAAATAACTTTAAATAGCTTAATTCTGGCTTACTTTTGCAAATGGTCCTATGTACATAGGAAACCCATGGCGCATTTTTTTTTATTTGAAAAGGTAACCTATAGTGCGTCCATCCCGGGAATTCCCGGGACAAAAATCCCGGGATTTTTCCAAAACCGAGAATTCCCGAATCCCGGGATTTTTCATATTTTGTCCCGGGAATTCCCGAAATTGAAAACATATAAAATTTTGGTCTAGGAATTCAGATTTGGTTGTGGAAATTAGTAATCGATAAGCATTTTAAAGCATTAAAATTTGTATTCGGCATATAACAGCATTAATTTGACAGGGAAAATTGTTCAAATTTTTGTTTACAGATCCGCAAAATGCTTTGCTCTTTAGATATTTTCTACTAAATTTTATTCATTTAAAAAAAGACTTATTATTATATTCATGTATATTTATGACTTAAAACTTGAAAAAAAGCATAATATTTTAAAAAATATTTAGCTATTCATCATAAACCATTAGACAGCTGTTTAAGCTAATTTGTTTTTGAATAATGTTCTGATTGTTTTGATTGATTTCGATTACAACAGAAACAGATCAAAACAATTCGTACACCGATTTCCAAATTTATTGCTCTAAAATCTCCTGTACCTATTCAGACTGCAGTCCCGATTATCCCCAGTTGGTAGTTGGTTGGTAGTGACTTATAGATAATTTTTTAAATATGTTTTTAAATATTAAACATAAAATTCCAAACTTATCCAAAGTGTTACATTGTCTGGTTTAATTTTATTTCTTGTTGTTTTAGACACTTTAATTGAAATTGTATAAGCTTTTGTAGTTATATTATATAACTAAAAAAATAAAAGAAATATATTCAAAATTCTGGTTCAATTAAATTCCAAAGCACATCAAAGAACACATTTTTTTAATGTGTTTTAAACTATCTAAAGACTGCTGTCCTTGTTCAGATTGAAGTGTAGCTTATCACCATTAACAGTTTTGAGCTAATTGTATGATTTAAGCAAGAAAAAAGTAACAAATATAATGAAAAAATAGATTTTTTGACTGCTGCAAAAATTTCCCGGGATCCCGGGAATTCCCGGGATTCAAAAAATATTTTTCCCGTATCCCGGGAAATTCAAAACCCGGGAAAATTGGATGCCCTAGTAACCTAGAATTAATCTTTTCTGAATCATTTACCTGGAGAATCAATGTGAAAGTTTAAGCGTATTTTGTCAATTTAAACGCTACTGTAGTTTTCCAATTGGAAGAAAAATTAAAATTACAAAATTCAACCAACAAAAAAGTTGATTTCCCATACAAAATTGAAATGCTTTGCGGAAGAGATTTTTTAAACAAACGTCAAACCAGCCTTAAACCTATCCTGTGGTCTTACCACCCCGAGCATGGGTAAATAACAAGGGAAATGTGTAATAATACCACTCTCTGGTATCAATACCAAATTTTGGCATTCCTGGACTCATTAAAATTTGTCTTAAGGATTATGCAAGAGCAAAATTTGGTATCATACCAATTTAAGGTATTGTTTTGATATTGCAAAATTGCAGAATTTGTCAATGGTCGGAAACCACATTTTTGTATTCTTTTGGTATTATAGTATTTTATCAAATTCCTCTGAAACTACGGGAAAATGTTGACCAATTTTGACAAAATAATTAGTTTTGCGCTACAATGATGCCTCAAAGCGAATGCTTTCATTGAAAACGGAAAATTTCAAACTTGATTTTAAACATTTTTGATTTACCCTCTGAAGAAATGACTTGAAATTGTGAAAAAAAATCTTAGTCAAGATACCACATTTTGGTATTATTTGGTATTAAAGTGTTTTTTTTTCTCAAATTCCTCTGAAACTATGAGATTTTTTTTAAATTTTGCGCTTAAATGACTTGAAACCCAAAAATGTTTAAGCTGATTTTCAATTTTTTTATAGACCCGCTAAGATTTTTTTTTAAATCGTTGAATTTCTCTAAGTTGGGATAACCATTTACTTTGAAAAACGAGTCAATCGACAGATTATTGAATTTTTGTAAATTTCAATCCAGTTTCATTTTAATAACACTTATTTTTCAATCTTGTAATTTTTCATAAGCTTCAAGCACAAGCCGTTTATCAATGACAAATGTATTCAATGTGGTGAAGAATATCACTAACAACAACATGGAATCATCAGGTGAGTAGATTTGGCTGTTGCATATGGATCACTTCCGTTTATCACTAACTGCATTTGCTGCACTGAAAAAATGGCAAGAAAATAACAAATTTTGGTATTACATGGGCAAATACCAGCGACCAAAATGTGCCCTTGGTTGCACGTTAATAAATGGTAAAATACCATGAAATCATACCAAAATCATGTATGTGGAAGATCACAGGAATACCAACATATGATTTTCCTAGGGCGCGAGAATACCCAAAAATAAAACCATGGCAATACCAAGTTTTGATATTCAAGCAATGTTTAAAAATCCAGAAGACCTCAACTTGGTATTGAAATGGTTTTATTTTGTGGTATTATTTTACCCTTGGAAAACATGGTTTGGTATTGTTGTGCCCTTCCACATACAAGACTTTGGTATGATTTAATGGTATTTTACCATCTATTACTGGGCAACCAAGCGCACATTTTGGTCCCTGTTATTTGCCCGAGGAATACCAAAATTTGGTATTCCCGTGTTAATTACCCCTGCTCGGGACTGGTTGTGGCCGGCGCTCAATTTAATTAATCAAATAATCATTTTTTACCGATCAAAGAGTTTTCCCGACTTGGGTCAGTCTCCCCAACAACTTCCTGGGTAAATCAGCGAGGTTCATTCAAGTTATATAAAAATACCTTTGATTGATATTAAGGTGGTCATCAGATATGGGAAAATGTTATGCAACCTAGACAAGACACACTCCAGAGTGATTCTTTTCCTGATTGCAAACAAAGCATCCTGCAATTTTTTGAAACTTTTGGTGCCTTTTTTGTATTAATAGACAGGTTTTACACCCCTGTCCCAACTCGGTATTCCTAAAGCACACTAATAAAATGCGTCCCAACGTTCTCACTTCGACCGATTCCTCTCACTTTCAAAGCCAAAACCACGTGGTAGATCTGTGAACGCACCCCTCAGTTCAATCTGTGTGCTCTGCTCTCCCCACTGTTTGTTCTCTCCTCTCTCCTTTTTTTTCCACTCACTCTCTCGGGCGAGTGCTTGCAGGCCGCTCCACTGCATCGAACACAACCCAGGGAGCGAAGCGTCCTTTGCGAAATTTGGCGAAAAGGACCTCCGACGACGACGGACTCCTCCGTCAATGCACGCACGCAATGTTTTGGCCCGGTTCAGTACGAATCTGACGGTCCGCGGCGGTGCCAGCATCCCCTGCCGGTTGTTTCTTCTTGTCGTCGTGTGTTTCGGTCGTTACGAAAAACAAAAAAAAAGAAAAGTGTGGAAAAGGGGCTTTTCACCGCGAGGATTATTGAAACGTGCGCGCGGGAGACAGTCACCTGAACGGTTGAGTCTACCGTGTTGAGGTGTGTGAGCTGAAGAAGACGACGCGGGGTTGTTGGTGAAAGGATTTATACGGAGGCTTTGAGGATGCGTGGAATAATTCATACGTATTAGGATTTAGATGAAATTACTAGGCCGCTCTTCGTCAGAGCATCACGTGGGAGTGAGTTTTCTTGGTGGAGTTTTCGGTGGAGGTTCATGCCTTGGGGGTGATCTGCGATGAAGATGGGTTGTGTCGACGACGAGTAGTTCAAAGGGAAAGCCGAAGGAATCTGTGTCCTCGACGTGCGACACTGCCGGAAGGATTACCGCCGTGAAGGGTGGGATGTGCGGTGATACCACGGGTTAACCGGAAGGTGACAAGACGCCGACCGTGACGTCTGCGGGCAAAGTTTCGTACTTTTGTTACAAGTTGAGAAGATTGCACACACGTGGTGGAAGACACGCTTCAAGGAAAAGTTGTCGCCAACTTGAGAGAAGAGTACAAGAAGTTGATAAGCTGGCAGTGGATTCGACAAAGTGCAATGCTGCTGGTATCCGGCATGATTCATGACCTCGACGACAGGGCAAAGTTGTACGGAAAGTACCTGCTGGAACAACGACACCAGCAGTGAGTGACAAGTTGTTGACAAACGGAGTGATAACGATGCACGATTAAGCAGCATCCTGGCACTGGTGACGCAATTCAATTAGATGTGGTGATGGTGGGTGGGAGCCAGCATTCAGGAAGCACACAATCGTACTCACACTTGGCACGGGAAAACGCCAAGGGAATACGTAATTGAATTTAGCGGCACTGGACAGAGCAAAAAGGAGCACCCCAGAACAATGCAATGTGGTGACAGTCTACCTGATCATCTGGATCGAGGTCTATGTGTCTTTGTGTAAATGTTCGTGAGTCGCTTTGAATAAAACGGCAAATTGCTATCGTTGAACGTGCGAATTAGTTTACGTGTGCGCAGGGTGGGTTTGTGTGTGTGCGGCTATTGTTAGAAGTGTAGCGAAACGATTAGTACGATTATCTTGACAAGCACCTGTGTACTACAAAACAGTAGTAGCGGTAGCAGGTTGATTCTCCGGCTTAATGGTTGAAATTATCACAGTGGGTGGACACGGACATTCGTGTTCAAATCATGGATTAACATAAACGGTTCTTTCATGGTGTGTAAGTATCGGTGGTGCATTTAAATTGCTTGATTTAGTTTCGGATTAAATTGTGTTATGAAGCAATGGCAATTGATCTCTATAGATTAAAATCAGTTTGATACTTGGATGTTGCAATTAAATCAAGATTTTCGAAAATTGTTTTTGTCATTACATCGTGATTTTGGCCCAAATTGATTTAACGACCTTTTGACATTCACAGATCCCAAAAAATCGATTTCAACCCTGAGATATTCAACAAAACCGTAAAAACTACGTGCAATGTTTTCACTTTTCATATCAAAAATGATTCGAATTGATCGAGCTATCTTAACACACCCTGCAAGTGCGACATCTGGCCAAAGGGATTTTAGTCAGAACGCGTATGTCACACGTACATGCCTGACAATTGTAAACATTTGTAATTGTAACTCGGGACTCTGGCAACAAACTTCAACCAAACTTCGAGACAATGCCCATAGCGGTCAGCCAAACTTTTTTTCTGAAACGACGTACAGTGACGCATTTAATGCACAACTTGATGAACTTTTTACATCCATCAAAAATCCTTAATAGCTTACTAAAACCATAACAAATTGGTTTATTTTTTGACTCGTAAAACTTTGTCCCAACAGAATAAGGTAAATCTTGTCACACAAAAAGTGATTTATTTTCCTTTGTTTTATTTGTGAACATGGTTTATAGCACATCAAACAAACAAAAGTCAGTTTTATTTATCCAAGGTCATAAAAAATTAATATTTTCTTGTCTTATAACAATCAAAGTTCAAATGATAATTACAATAAGTTAGACCGTTGCAAATATTTTTCAAAGTTTATGTCCCCCCCTTCAAAATCAGTTAAACAATCAGGGGGGGCAAAACAAATGTTTTCTCAAAAAACATTAAAATTTTAACGGAATTGTGCGTGTAATCAGCATTAAAAGTTTTAGAATGCATTCCACTGCGTTTATCAACATTTTAAGCATTTGCAAGTTTGTGCAATTTTTTTTTAAATTTTTTGTGAAATTACGTTGTACAGCGCTGCAAAATGTTTTTTTTTTTTCGGCGAAAAACAATTCGTCAATACTTAGATATTTTGAAAACTAATGATTGCAAAACATTAAGGCAGGTGTAAAACGTTCTTTAAAACACTTTTTCCATTCAAATGTTAGTACCATGGCCTGTGATTTAAATTTTTATACTTTATTACCTTTCATGGGGATGCAAATCGCTGAACATTTCGAAAATTTGGTTTTATACACAAAAAATATTTGATATTCTGCTGGTTCTTTGAATTTTTAGCGATTTTCAACCTCCTACAAAGTTTTTTTTATCTTATTTTGCACATTTTGACGATTAGTTGACATATAATACACTTCACTTAACAAGTTTCCTGAACTGTAATTTTAAAACTCCACATTAATAAGAAAGGAATTTAAAACAAAAAACTTTAATTGCACGACTTAGAAATATTACGGTTTTGAGAAAATGAAAAGACATTTGAGCAATTCTCTACCAAAACCGGAAATGGATTTGATTAGTTTTTTTTGTGGGTGCCTTCCCTATGACCAAAGAAGCTATTTTGTGTCATTGGTGCACCCATACAAGTCTCCATACAATTTTGGCAGCTGCACGGAGAAAAAAGAGTTCCCAAAATCGTGAACAAGCGTTCATGAAAATGGGAACCACGAACAAAGTGTTCAAATTTCATGGTACGTTTTTCAAAATCGTACCATGGGATTTGAACACTTTGTTCGAGGTTCCCATTTTTATGAACGCTTGTTCACGATTTTGGGAACTCTTTTTTCTCCGTGTGTCCATACAAAAATGGTATATAAATATTCAAACATCTGTAACTTTTAAGTGAATTTTCATATCAATGTTGTGTCTTCGGCAAAGTTGTAGGTATTGTTGAGGACTATTGAGAAAAAATATGCACACGAAAAAAATGCCGAGTTTATACCTAACAAAAACATAATTTCCCAAAATATGTTTTTTTTTTTTAATTTTCGAGTCTTTTTTAAATGACTTAGGCGTAAAAACCCGCAACATTTGAGCCATAGAAATGGTCGTCGAGTTATAAAGTTTTGAAAAAAAATCGAAATTTCACTCAAAAAATTGACCTTTTTTATGTAAAATTTGCAATCGAAAAGTACTCTACAGATTTTTTAATTAGGGGCCTCGTTTTCAAGATACAGCCACCAAAAATTTGTTTTTATCGAAATGGTTGCAGTTTTTGTTTTTTTAAACAGTGTCCATGAGTGAACAGTTTTAACAATGTTTTTAGAAATGTTCAGAAAATTTGCTTTAAAATTGTCTAGAGTTTTTTAAAGGTCCTACATCTAAACATATGCAAAACAATAGCTTATAGGACCCTTTTAAAAAATAACTCTAGAATTATGCAAAATGGCTTTTTCCCCTATGTTAAGGGAATGCACGATCAATATTTCATTCAAATTAAGATAGTTACTCCATATTGAAAATGGGACCTTAGATTGTCTTGGAGACTATTGAATGCGTATCGTACGTGTCAATATATTATAATTAATAGCGGAATTAAAAGGAACAACTCGTCTGTTTGTATTCACAGTACCGTCAACTGGGGTGAACTGGGACACATGGGGCTAATTGGGACAGCAGTCGGAGCACAATATTTTGATTTTTTTGATTGGTTTCGGATTGAACAGACTCAGACCAATAAAATGTGTACATCCATTTCCAAATTTACTGTCCCTATTCAGACTGTAGTCCCGATTCGCCCCAGATGACGGTAATGCAATCTGGTAAATCACTCAGCTGAACGACAATAGATTTTTTTTGTTTGAAATTACAATTTTCTGAATTCTGAAATTTTCAAGAAATTTTTGCTTGAAAATACTTTTCATAATACAAATCTAAAGTTTTTTTTAATAGGTCTTTAGAAAATATGAAACACACTTGTTTAAAGGACAGTTAAAAAAACTCTAGAAATTGAAATTTTGGTTAACTTTTCTGAAAATCATGTATTTACATTTTTTTCAGGTATGACAACGCTTCAACCGAGCATCACCCACAGAAATGCAATTATTTAGTGAGTGATTAAGTGAGAAGGCTGAATAAACGACGGAATAAAGAAAAAAAAAAAACAAAACAAAAACAAGCGAAAATGCATCCTCCAGCATCAATTGGCAAGTGCAAACCCAATTAAACCGACGGCGGAGTGCGTGGCGGAAAAAATGCATAGTGCAATCATCAACGGGCTGTTCCTGTTAGCGAATTTGCATTTCTGCCAACACAAAGCAAACGGTGAGTACCTGCGGGGCGGGAGGGAAAGGGATAAAAAACAACAGTTTCCCCTTGAGCTGTTGCATCAGATTCTGCAAAACTTTGCAGAAGCGGGGGAGGAAAAAATAAATCAAGCGATTTTTTTTTTGATGATGCTTATTTGAAAGTTTCACCTTTTTGAATGCTTGTCTGGATGTTAACTGAAATGAAACCAACGATTCTCGGGAGCGTTGTTTTATCCTGCAGCTGAACAATATTTTTGTCCGCGCAACCGCCTGGGGCCTGAATAAATAGCGAAGCTGAATTTTAAAAACAAACCCACCACCGGATGTAATTTCACCAGAAATGTTGGTGTTGAGAGGTGAATAAAGTTTGCTCTGTCTGTTGTTGACATGAATCAAAGTATTCTATTGCAAGTGATTAAAAACTATTGTCATTCATATATTTAAACACGAAACCATAAAAAATTGTCATGACCGCATTGGAATTTATGTATACAGCAATTCCATTTGAAAAGGGCACAAGTCGAAAAAAAAGTTCTCCCATCGGGCTCAAAATTTTTGTGGGGGTTCTTGGCCAAATAATTTGACCCGGTCACCCTAATGGCCAAACAAAAAAAAAAGGGTCTAATAATTTTGGCCAAGGAACCCCCACAAAAATTTTGAGCCCGATCGGAGAACTTTTTTTTCGACTTGTGCCCTTTTCAAATGGAATTGCTGTATATTTATCTCATGTGACGGAGGGTCGGTACGACCACTTCCATATTTTTTCAAGATAGCCAACTAAGACCATTTTTTTTCATCATTTTGTAGCTCGAAACAGTACCGTAAACTGGGGTGACTTTGATAGCCCGGGGTGACTTTGATAGCCCGGGGTGACTTTGATAGCCCGGGGTGACTTTGATAGGTTTTTCAAATGCCCGTCAAATTAGTATCTAAACATTTTTGAGAACTTTAAGTATGTAAGCATTAAGGGATAGCTTATTATCGAACATATATGCAAAAATGCGACTTTTACATTGGATGTATCAAAATTAGTGGCCAAATCAAATTTCTATCAATGTCACCCCGGGCTATCAAAGTCACCCCAGTTTGCGGTACTGAGTATTGCTGTAAACATACATTACCATGTAACAAACATGACTTTTTGGCGGCCATTTCATTGGCTTGTTCCAAAAATGAGCTTGATTGGAAGAGGTTGTGATTTTTTTTTTCAAAAAGGTTTTTTTGGGAAGTTTGGCACAAGTTTTTAAAGCTTTAAATCATGCAATTAGTTGCTTACTTTAGACTGGAAATCAGTTAGACTAAAATATAAACAGGGGCCTGTAGGTATTTTGCGGAGCTTTACACTCAAATTCCAACAAATTTCAAACTGTTATTGCTTTAAAAATGTAATCGAATACTAAGTATTTAACTGATCTATTATTCCAGCAACCATATTCAAAAAAAATCACAACCGAATCTAAATTCTCAGAGCTAAATATTTATTTTCCAGTTTCAGGAAACCGAAGAAACTATGAAAATTTCTCGGGATACGGGAATTACCAATTTTGCCTTCCTCACTGAGGTAAGGCTATAATCCTGCTCGAAAAATGAACTTTTGAAAAACAGCTCGTAGACCTATATTCATGTATACCTATCGACTCAGAATCGAAAACTGAACAAATGTCTGTGTGTGTGTGTATGTGTGTGCGTATTCACTTTGGTGCTCAAAATTCTTGCCAAGTTTTCTCGGCACTGGCTGATCCGATTTGAGTCAAACAAGTTGCATTCGATTTGTTTTGGTGCCCCATACTGCACTATTGAATTGTTTGAAGATCCGATAAGTAGTTCAAAAGTTACGTATAAAAAAGTGTCAGAGTTGCGAATCAGGTGCTGGAATTTTGATGCCGGATCTCACTTATCTATATGAAAACTATGTCCGGATCTATCATCCGACCCATCGTTAGTTAGGTAATCAAAAGACCTTTCCAATGAGTCCAAAACATTGAAGATCTGGCAACCCTGTCTCAAGTTATGACCACTTAAGTGATATTTATGTATTTTTTTGAAGCCGGATCTCACTTAAATGTATGTAAACTATGTCCGGATCCACCATCCGACCCATCGTTGGTTAGGTAATCAAAAGACCTTTTCAATGAGTCCAAAACATTGAAGATCTGGCAACCCTGTCTCAAGTTATGACCACTTAAGTGATATTTATGTACTTTTTTTAAGCCGGATCTCACTTAAATGTATGTAAACTATGTCCGGATCCATCATCCGACTCATCGTTGGTTAGGTAATCAAAAGACCTTTTCAATGAGTCCAAAACATCGAAGATCTGGCAACCCTGTCTCAAGTTATGACCACTTAAGTGATATTTATGTACTTTTTTTAAGCCGGATCTCACTTAAATGTATGTAAACTATGTCCGGATCCATCATCCGACTCATCGTTGGTTAGGTAGTCAAAAGACCTTTCCAATGAGTCCAAAACATTGAAGATCTGGTAACCCTGTCTCAAGTTATGACCACTTAAGTGACATTTGTATATTTTTTTTATTGAGAAATAGATGGAATTGGTGACCAAACCCATCATATCACCAAATGTTGGTAAAAAATGAGGAAGGCGCCACCACATTGGTGGATTAATTTAGGTTTTTTTACCAATTTTGTCCGGATCACTTTGCGACCTATCTTTGAATAGGTAATTAAAAGACCTTTTCAACGAGCACAAATTGGATCGGAGATCTGACTACCCTATCATAAGTTGTAAGCACATAAGTGCCCTACAATATGAAGACCTGACTACCCAATCTAGTGGTATGAATAATGAGTCAAATTGATAAAACACTGAAAAACACCGTCCTTTTGTGTCTATTTTGGATAGCACCCTTTAAATGTGAGGAAGGCAACAACCACCTAAGGGTGTATAAAGTAACGTTTTTATTTTTATCTGACTTTTAGTTTCAGAGATATCCTTTTTCAAAATATGGAAATTAAAAGGCTACATCAGGCCTGCTCAACATCCAGCCCGCGGGCCGGATCCGACCCTTGAAGCCATTTTATCCGGCCCGCGACTTTTCAAAACATCTCTTCAAAATAGTTCTATGACCGGCCGTTAAGGCTGTTTTTGAAATATTGAGTAAATAAATTGATATCTGAATTAAAAAAAAGCTTGAGATGAAATTTTAAAATATTACAACAACATTCTTCATGTTTGAATTTAATTCTTATAATTTCTATATTTATACTTTTAAACTGAAAAATTTAGCAAGAAAACAAAATTATCCATTTCGAACAATTGTGTAATCCATAAAAAAATGGATTTTTGTCTAAAAATGTACAAAAAGACACTTAATTTAAATTTCTTTCAGTTTTAACTGTGTTTTATTGCAAAAACTAATGTATTTTTACAGAACAACTTTTCAGTGATAAAGGTTAAAAAAAAGCAAAATATTCATAATGAAAAAATATATCGCTGCAAAACGTCTCAAAATGAATCAAGAAATCAGGGAGCAAAAAATATATTTTTTCATATACTTTGAATTTCGAAGAATAATGAATTGAAAATTATTTAATATATATTTTGTACACTTTTAAATGTGGTGTGTGTTTAAAATCATTTTTTTTAAACATTCAATAAGTCCAAAAAGCATCCAAAAAATGTTTTACTTGAAATGCTTATTACAATGACATGGTTAAAATATTTTCAATTTTCAATAGTACACGTTGTTAAGCATAAATTAAGGCACATAACAATCCTGAAACGAGCCAAATTAGTTAGACCATTCCTGAGAACAATGCGAAATATATTGCTGCTTTGCATGGTAGGTCCAAAATAGGGCCATATACCCTATTTGAATAAAGTTTAACAACAACGCAAAAAGTGTGTTTTTTTGTAAAGGATATTCGAATCCAAATTTCTTTGAATAAATTTTATCATGACTCATTGATTTTTTTTATATTGTAGTGTTGAGGGCATTAAACTTTATAAGTTGCAACTACCATTGAAATTGGAATGTTTTTTTTTATTTTTTTTATAGAAGATCATATTAAGGTATTTAGTTTTAATCGTCAATAACAATAACAATACAAATTTTAAACAAACAAAATTTAAATAAGTAAAATAAACACATTTTTTAAAGTTATCTTTATTTTTCATTGTTAAATCAAGATATATGAATTTTATTGGCAACACTAGTTCTTTTATTTATTTACTATAAAAGAACCCAATCATAAAAAAAATTATAAAATGTGTAAACTTACTTTTTCAACTTTTATCAAATATTAGTTCCTACCCGAGACTGCTTCAGAAAAATCAGATCTGGCCCGTAGGGCCAAAAGGTTGGGCACCCCGGACTTCATCGTCAGTGAACCGTAAAGATGAAACCATTGTGATTTTTTTCTGTTTTGGTACATATTTTGATCGCCGTTGATTTATGTTGGAAGACTTAGATTAGTACTTTTCGGTGATAATGAAACTTCTATACAATTTGTTAATTGAAATAAAATTTCAACAAAGATTTTTTTTGCTCCCTAATTTTTTTAAAAATATGTTTAGGGGTTAGTGACAAAAACTTGAAATAAAATTTTTTTTGTCTTATGGTAAAATATTAATTTCGGTGAAAGGAGCGGCCGTGGCTGACTGGTTACGGTGTTCGCTTTCTAAGCGAATGGTTCCGGGTTCGATTCCCATCTGCTCCCAACGAGAAAGTATAGGAAAAATTAATCTTGAAACTCTGAACATGAACGAAAAATCAAAGTCGCCCGAGTCGGGGTTCGATTCCCCGTCCTTTGGATTGGCAAGCAAAAATGCTAACCACTACGCCATCACAGCTTGGTGAGCGATGACTGGAATCAGGAATACTGTTACTATCAACTATATACGCGCTGGGTCCTTGTCCATTTGACAAGGGTTCGGAAGTTCTAAATAACGTTTGAACCCGATTGGTGCAAACGTTCTTCAGGGCGGGGCTTGTCGATAAAGCTGAAGTACCTCGCGCTCGGCTAGCCAGCGTAGAAATGGGTCACCGAAGCTCGGCAGAGCTAACACCTTCCAAATGCCTATGCGAGTTATTTGCATGTATAGAATGAAGATCTAAAAATACATGGAAACAACTCAATTTGTAAGAAGCGACCGCGTGGTCCCGTTTGGTTGGTTGCACACACACGCACACACACACATGGTAAAATATTAATTTCGGTGAAATCCTTATTTCTTGGTTGAACCTTATTAAAACCGAGAAAAATTGGTCAGTTCAAGAAAGTTCAATAAAGTTACAACAATGTTATCCAAATATGATGGTATTTTCGAAAAGTTTCAAGCATTTGCTGTTTTATGATAGGGTCACAAACATTAACTTTTATAAATTACAACTTAAATTTCAGAACATCTGGATAAACTTTTGGACTCAGTGGGATCAATTCCACTAAATTTCCAAATATTCTAAGAGTGTTTTGTGGTACCATTTCAAATGAAACACAATAAAAAAATCATGCTGAAATTACACCTGGGAACAAGTGCATCTGAATTTATTTACGGTGTTTGATGATTCGGTCAAAATTGTATAACAATGGGAAAATTTTGAACAAAGTATTAAACCAAATACGAACTGAATTCTTTTATGAAACAATTCGAATAAGCCAATTTAAAGGTTCAAAAGAAACAGATTCCACGAAAAACAAAGCCCCTCCATCAAAAACCATCCCGAGTGCAAAAGTGAAATTAATTTCTCAATCACCAACTTACGTTCGATTTTAATTAGCTTTCCCCCATTCAGCAAATATAATGCGACGTAATAATTAAAAGTACGCGATGTACGGGACGTTAATGGGTTTATATTTTACGGATGTTTACGTTTGACTGGAAAATTTATCTGCTCCATTCGCTTTTCCTCCTTCCCCAATACGTTCGGCACCGAAACATACAATCCATTCAGGAAATAATTGAAATTGTTTTTCCATTCGCCGCCTCTCCTGGCTTGTCTGTGAAGGCTTTTCTTTTTTTTCCAGGAAAAAAATACTGTAAGGATTTGTTCTAGGAAACAATGAATTTTAGCAACTTTTTCGGTCAATTGGGGTTAAATGAGTTTTGGAAAATTAAAATTTTGAATTTTTGTTTAACATTTTATTCAAACTTAATGTCACTACTAATTTGACCCCAGTTGGCCCCGTAATCTATTTCGCACTCGAGTGAACTTCGAAAGCTACCTTGCCTGGTGGAGGAGCCACGTGGTAAATGTAGTCCCATTATGTCGGATCCACCTTCCCGGGAAAACCAGACCAAATGAGAGCTCCACTGCGACCAACGGGGTTGGATAAGGTGGGGGGTCAAACGGTTCACCGGCCAGGATGAGGCCATGCGAATCTGCAAATAATTTATTTGCTTTCTTCAATTTGCAAAATGAACGAAAAGTGGGTATCAAACGCAGAAAAGAAACGAAAAAAAAACTAGTAGGTATTAGCCTCAGGTCTTGGCCAATAAATAACGATTCGAACACGGCTAAAAGATTTATTCCGGGGGAGGCGGGAAAAAAGTTCCGAGAACATAAGTGTATGCTAATCCCATGATGAACTTCCCTTACGAGGGGGCGGGGTGCCTCGGGAGGAAGGGGAGGAACTGTTCTAGGAGTTTCCCCTCTGCTGCTGCTGCTCAATCGGCTCAATGGAGCGGAAAATGCTTCCTGCGATTTTTCTTCGTTTTCCCCTCGCCCGGTCCCACCTCACTCTTCTGGGGCAGACTTTCATTTCCATTTCCTAAAAGCAATAAGACAAAACTAATCATGTCAGCTGCTGCTGCAGTGATGGGGAAAGGATTTGGCTAAGCTGGAGAAACGGCTTACGGTCGTTCGGTCGAGGGTGGAGTGTAACTTTCGCGATAGTGACTACGGCTAACTTTTAGGAATTATTTTTGGATGTAACTCTTTCTGAATTTTGAAACTTTACGGTTGATATATTTTCAGCATTAATTCTAATAGATTTAAACGAAAATGTTTTCACCCGTATTTAGGTCGATGCAAACATTTTTCAAAGTTTTTGTCGCAAAATTAGTCCAAAAATCAGAGGGTATATTTTTTCAATGAACTTCTAAATTTTATTAAAAATAGAAGTTTTATTAATGGAAAACAATCAAAAATGCATTTTTCTGCATTGATCATATTTAGCATGTTTGGGCTGGTTTCATGATTTTCATATCTCTTAAGGGTGCATAGCACCAAAATTGACAAACTTACGCACCCAATCCTGAAACAATCTGATTGTAAAAATAGTCAAACATTGTTGTAATTGACTTTGTAGACAGTACTTAAGAAAGTGAATCAAAAACTATGCAGACCGTGCTCATACCTTTGAAAATACTTGGTGCGTGAAGCTCTGGTTGATGTGCACCGTTAAACCAGTTTTTGTCCGTACTTCTCTATGGTTCAAAAGTTGCGGTATTTTGTCCCTTAAGGGTGTACAGTAGGGTGACAATTAACACTGGAACGCCCAACGCATGTCTAACTTACACGGACTCAACCAATCTTTACGATTCCTGTTTCCAGTGATTTGTCAGAATGTCCAGATGATCCTAAATTTTTCAGAACTTGATTTGAACAAATCTGTAATTTCTGCGACCGAAAACATCGTTCCATCTTTTTTAAAACGACTGCCTACGCGGAATTTTTGTCGAATTTGTCGAAGTTGGAACGATGTTTTTGATCGCAAAAATTACAGATTTGATCAAATCGAGTTCCGCAAAGATCTAGGATCATCTAGACATCCTTACAAATCACTGAAAAAAAGAATCGTCTTGATTGGTTGAGTAATTCCCAAGAACCAGCGAGTTGAAGTTACCGTTCCAACTTTTTTGGAGCCTTGGGAGTTGGAATGTTAAAAAAAAATCGATCCCAGGGTTACCCCCTGGTTCGATTCCTTAGGCAAAAATAGGGTCGCTTTTTATAGTTGAAATTGGTGAAAAAAAATCTTTTCATACAAAACCGTCTTCTTTAAATGGATGTATGTATGCATGTATGTATTTGAACCCCCGTCTTGGCAGGACTTGGCCATGACCATAGTATATTTCAACTGAGACGGTTCGGTTAGTAACCACCACATATCTCAAGAATCTTTGAGGCGAATACCTTTCTCTGGCGAACGATTTCTTTTGAAATTGTACAGACATAGATCGGTAATGCAGATGACTCGGGCCAGGCAATCCACGACTCCCTCGTCCAGTTCATGAGTATTTGAGATGGTCCTGGGCTGTTTTGAGATTGTGTTAGTAGTTATAAAATAGTTTGATATATTATACCTTGGGACATTATTTCGCCACTACGGATTAATTCAGTTCTAGAGCATTAACTCCATGCTGACCGACTGGTTAGCGTCCCAGACCATCAATCCAAAGTGGTGAGTTCGAATCCCACCTGGTTCTTAAAGGTTTTTAGTTCATTTTTAAAGTTTAATTCCTGATACCAAATTTCAAGGGAACCGACCGGGATTTGATGCCTGAACCTTCTGCTTTCAAGGCAGAAACCGCAACCATTAAGCCACAAAGCCGGTTAAAAAAAATCATTTCATTCAAAAACGTCTTCTTTAAATCGTTATTAACTCGTCAGAATAAACTCGAATCGGTTTGCGGTCTTCGACAAAGTGGCGGAATTTTGAATTTTTTTTTTAACTGGCTCAAACTTTTTGGGGATCAAAGAAGCCCTTTTTGTGACATTGGTTCACCCATACAAAGGTCCATACAATATTGGCAGCTTTCCATTAGGGTGGCAATAAAAAAATTCGACATCAGGAATACCCTTTGACTCGATTCCTTACAAAAAAAAACTAGTAATTGTGCCAATTTTGAGCCAAATCGGTTAAGGTTTAGGGGTCGCTTTTCATCGTTGAAGTTTATATGGGGAAAATCGCAAAAATGTGTGCAGAAAAACATCGTTTCATTTTTTTTCTGCCAGGTGGCGCGGGTCTCGCCCAAAATTGTCCAATTGTGTGATTCTTTTAGAAAATTCAATTCCCTACAACTTTGTCGAAAAGTGCAAATCGATCCGAGTTGATCCTGATTTTTTGTGATTTGCTTAGAAAAAAGTATTTTGTTTTGTACGTCTAATATATCCCTTATATACTTTAAAATATATAAGCCGATTTCTTTTCGTCGCATTTCTAATAACTCCGCAGGATCAACTCGGATCGTTTTGCACCCTTCGACAAAGTTGTAGGGAATTGAATTTCCTACAAAAATCTCACACTTAAACAAATTTGGGCGAGACCTGCGCCACCTACTGCCAAAATCCTGAAGCGATGTTTTTCCCCATATAATCTTGAACGATAAAAAGCGACGCCTGAACCTTAACCGCTTTGGCTCAAAATTTGCACAGTTACATATTTTTGCCTAAAGAATTGAGCTAGGTGATATCTATTGAGATTTAAAAAATAATAATTTTTCTTGTCACCCCACTGTCTATACAAAAAATTTACGTAAATATTCGAAAATCTGTAACTTTTGAAGAAATTATCTGACCGCCTTTGGCAAAGGTGTACGTTGTATACGGAATTTCATTATTTCTGAGCAGTTCTCTACGGAATCGGTCTTTTTTCTTTAATTTTAATTTTTGTATTTTTTAATCCCAAAGAAGCCATTTTGCATCATTAGTTCGTTCATATAATTTTCCATACAAATTTGGCAGCTGTCCATACAAAAATTATATGTAAAAATTCAAAAATCTGTATCTTTTGAAGGAATTTTTTGATCGATTTGGTGTCTTCGGTAAAGTTGTAGGTATGGATATGGACTACACTGAAAAAAATGATACACGGTAAAAAAAATTGTGATTTTTAATTTAACCTTTTTGTCACTAAAACTTGGTTTGCAAAAACACTATTTTTTTATATATATGGGTAATTCTCTACCAACTCACACGATATCGGGAAAAGTTGCCCCGACCCCTCTTCGATTTGCGTGAAACTTTGTCCTAAGGTGTAACTTTTGTCCCTGATCACGAATCCGAGGTCCGTTTTTTGATATCTCGTGACGGAGCGGTGGTACGACCCCTTCCATTTTTGAACATGCGAAAAAAGAGGTGTTTTTCAATAATTTGCAGCCTGAAACGGTGATGAGATAGAAATTTGGTGTCAAAGGGACTTTTATGTAAAATTAGACGCCCGATTTTATGGCGTACTCAGAATTCCGAAAAAACGTATTTTTCATCGAAAAAAACACTAAAAAGTTTTAAAAATTCTCCCATTATCCGTTACTCGACTGTAAAATTTTTAGGAAAATGTCATTTTATGGGAAATTTAATGTACTTTTCGAATCTACATTGACCCAGAAGGGTCATTTTTTCATTTAGAACAAAATTTTTCATTTTAAAATTTCGTGTTTTTTCTAACTATGCCGGGTTATTTTTTAGAGTGTTACAATGTTCTACAAAGTTGTAGAGCAGACAATTACAAAAATTTTGATATATAGACATAAGGGGTTTGCTTATAAACATCACGAGTTATCGCGATTTTACGAAATTTTTTTTTTTAAAAAGTTACTTTTTGCGTTTCTCTTACATTCGTCGTCCGTGTCTTTTTCCTGTTTTTTAACCTTTGCATGGCAATATCTCAGCAACTAAGGGTCGTATTAACAAAGTTCAAGAAAGCAAAATATAGAGAATTTTCTCAGCTTTTCAAAAATATTTTTTTCAAAGATGGGCAAACATGGGCACTAATTTAAAAAAATGAAAAACTGCGACTTTTTTCAAAAAAGTAACCTAAAAATGGCTATAACTTGAAAACGGTGAACTTTATCAAAAGTTCACTATAGTACTTTTTGATTGCAAATTCGATTTTACATCGAAAAATAAAGTTGAAAAATTTTTGCGACCGATATTTCGATTTTTTCAAAAAATCTGTATTGATTCAAAAAATTATAACTCGCTCAATGATTTTTTGCCCATTCCGGAAATTTCGGAAAAGTTGGCATTTAATGTCCTCTAAAACATATAAAAAAAAAGTGTTTTTTTGCAAAACAAGTTTTAGTGACAAAAAATTAAATTAAAAATCACAAAAAAAAAGTTACCGTGTATCATTTTTTTTTCAGTGTAGTCCATATCCATACCTACAACTTTGCCCAAGACACCAAATCGATCAAAAAATTCCTTCAAAAGATACAGATTTTTGAATTTTCACTTATCACTTGTGTATGGACAGCTGCCAAATTTGTATGGAAAACTATATGAACGAACTAATGACGCAAAATGGTTTTTTGGGCATACCTAGCATTAGCATTAGCATTAGCATTAGCAATAAAGGTCGCACAATTCCGGATGGCTGCACAACGCTTATCTTGCTGTTTAACTGTAATTAAACGTATAATAGCACTAGACTCTCATCCGGTTACAATATTCCAACACGGGAGATACCATGTTTTCATCTTTAGATGAGCGTGTAATACTATCCAGTAAGATAAGGGGCTCCTGGCCGGTACCTTGCTAACCTCGGGGATTGGAAGGCATGTTAGTAAACATCTATTTAGAATGCGCAGAGATCTCTACGTCACCTAGTGGTATAGATGTTTGTAGGGAGGTTTTGGACTCAAAGTTAGTAAATTGAATGTTCTTATTATTTAACACCATCACCACCACCACCAAAAACAATTCCATCACCACAAAGAACCAAGCTAGATTTTAACACAAATACATTACAAAACGAACACGACAATAAAACCATCATCCTGGTACTGCTGCTCATACGATACTGACGCGCAATAATATTCATTAGCATAATGACCCCCCACCGCATGCATGGCATGAACATGAACACGAACACAGCACAAAGAGAACACAACAAAAATCCATCTCCCCATCACCACTGCTTGCACGATACTCGTTTCTTTGGGCATACCTAAGGCACAAAAAAAGTTTCAGCCGGATTAAAAAATACAAAAAAAAAATCGAATGACCGAAATCTCAGAGAATTGCTCTCTGTATTTTTTATACTTCTAAGGGGACACAAAAATAACACAAAATTATGGACAAATGTGATACTGCCGAGTTATGATTGTTTGAAAAGCGTTATTTTTTGAAAAATATAAATTCGACTCGAAAAAAAAATTAAAAAGTTAATCATTTTGAAATCGAAAAATATAATAACATCTTTGGAATAAAAACTTGTACAGAAATGATTGATAAAAAAGCCCCGGGTCATTTGTGGTCTCTGTTGTAAGTTTCTGCTCATTTTTAGGCGTCCGAAGGTTATGTGTGGTGAGTCACCCAAAACTTCTTTTACGCAAATGGACCCCATCCGATAGAAGGAGCAAATGATTGATCCTCTCTGCTAATTGATTCAATACTTGAAAGGCTAGAGCTTGGAAAAAAGCTTGTCAAGACTTGCTCAATCTCATCATTACCTGTTTAATTGGAGAAGCTTCCCCTTTTTATTGCCAATTACCGAGAGACCTATTAATCGAGAGGATTACTTGACCCTTTGAACGAACCTTTGTGATGTGGTTTTAATTAAATCCCTTTCAACGCTCAGGGTGGGTTGCACTAGCAATTGTTCGAATTGCAATGAAGCATTGGCTTCACTTTTGGACGTTCGAAGAGATTTTTTTTTCAAATTAAAAATCAATTTTTTTACTCTACAGCATTTCCTTGGCGTTCTCGATTGCGAGATTCCTACTCGAAACTAGGTGTCCGAAGGCTTGATTGTTAAGGCAGTTGCAAACCTCTTTTTACACCTTAGGTTCCATCCACCCGGGATTCAAACTGACGACTTTTGGATTGTGAGTCCAACTGCCTACCAGCGAGTCCACCGGGTGCTGTCTCGGAAGACGAACTCCTGCACCTGGACTGAGCTAACGGCCTAACCTCTAGATTAGACCGGGGCCAACATTTACTTCCCCGTCCGACGGAAGGCAAATCTCGTCTCGAAAAATGCCACCGGGACCTCCTGGGATCGAACCCAGGCCGACTGGCGATGAGCAACCAGGCTTACCCCTACACCGCGTGTCCCGGCTATTTTTTTAATCAGCTGAAAAAATTGAAAACTTGGTTTTAATTGAAGCAATCAAAAACTTCAAAACCAATTTGGCTAAATTAAAAATGACACAAAGTTGAAAACTTACTTTCGATAAATAACTCAGAATGGCTTCCCAGCAGCAAACTCCAGCCAGCAGCAAAAATAATCAAATTTTCCAATTTGAACTTTTCCGCTTTAGCAAAATGTGCAGTTAATGAAATATCCGATTCACACCTCAGCAGCATCCCCGGAAAACCGCTCAAAACTTGTTAAAATTAGTAGTCAAAAAAAAAATCTCCTCTAATTTTCACGGAACCATTTCCGTAAGGCGTGAAGCCATGCTTCCGTGCTCTTTTCAGTGCCAATTAATTTTCTAATCTTAATTAAAAACAAATATCCACTTGGGCGCTTAATTAAGTTTTAATGTTTGTAACCTTGAGCACGACGACGACGACGATGAAGATTATGACGGCGAAGAAAGAAGAAGCTCGGACGATAAGCACAAGCACGGCGTGAAAATTCTTCATTTAAACTTTTTCCGGTTTTTCACGGCTGAGTTCGGTGGCGAAGATATGAGGGGATTTCTTCTACAGCCGGGGTTCTCGTTGTTCGTCCAGTACATACTTCTTGTTTTTTTGCAGTTGTTTGACAGTGGATGAAATTGGGAGAAAATGTGGGCAAAAATCATCGTTAATATTTGATTTGATGATAATTTTTGTAATTACTGATTAAAAAACTAAACATACTGAAATTTCTCTCAAAAAAAATTAAAATACTAAAAAAACAAAGAAATTTATTTCAATCAAATTAAACTTTGACCACCATTTAAAGTACTCGCTTCCACTGTCCCTTACCAAAGCCGTGGCCTATCATTCTTCAGCTGGTCTGATCCTATGGCCATGGCGCCACCACCACCAAAGTCGTCCTCGTCATCGTTATGAAATTTTACCCAGAAAAGCGTTTTAACTCGACACTTTCGGCACAAGTTGAGAACGAAGATTTTTGCAGCCATCGGGGCGAGTTTCTTTCGAGCCGTTTATTAGGCAATATTATGAACATTGCTGCTGCTGCTGCTGTTGCTGCTCCCGGCCAAGATTAACGATAAGTGTTTGAGGCGCGGCGAACCTCGAGAATCTGCTGAAGGTCTGGCCGCCGAGGACGCGCATTAATTGCTGGCAAAATGTTGAGTAATCACTAAATTGGCCCATAAAAAAGGATGATCTACGGACGCCGAAATCTGTGCTCTACCGAGCGTGAAAACAACTGCCCAGAAGCCATTTGCATCTGATTAGGCCGAATTGAAACGAGGTGAATCTTGCGCAAACTTTAACGAAGTCGGGGTTTTAACTGTTTTCAAGGATCGTGAGTGTAGACCTTAAGGGGTTAAGATTTTACATTTAAAAAATGATATTTTTACGAGTCTTCACCAAAAACTGAACTAATTTCATTAAGGTAGTGAAGAGGTATCGTGGCAACCGATTTTTTTATTTTGCTTTGATTACAGCAATGTATTATCAAGCTTATTTGGCAATAGTTGAAAATGTACCAACTATTGTCAAACGAACGGTTTAGTTTGACACACTTTTTACACGGAGTTCACACTCACTACCAAACGTTTGTGTTGAAAGTGTGCGTGAGCGCAGTGTGAAAAGTGACAGTTACTTTTTAGTTTGACTTTTACCAACCAACGGGGTACAAACTAAAAAAGTGTCAAACGAAAAAGTGACCAACAACTGGGGGTTGAGTGTACTATAATGCCATGGAAACAGATTTAAAAAAAGTTTCCCATTGAGATTTTTGCTGATTTACATGTATGTAACCCCTGAAAGCAAAAACAGTGAAATTGTTATGTCAACTTTAAATTTTAAATGGTTATTTGCGCCTTGAAAACTTTCTCAGTGGAGGTCAACTATTAAACTGAAACAAAAAATATTCTGTTATGAAAACAAGAACTCTTAACGGTACACACCAACCAGAGCTTTTCATACCCAGTTTTTTTAAAGACATTTTAGTATCTTCCAAACTACGGGAACTATCGATATAAATTTTGATTTGTCCCCTAAAGTACTGTCTACAAAATAATGTTCATACAGTTTTACTGTTTTGACAATCAGAATGTTGCAGGATTGGGTCCGCAAGTTTGACAATTTTAGAATTAAAGACAACAACTTCCTTGGTTGCTGTGCCCTCTAAATCAAAACCTATATCAGACCAATTTTCAATAAAATTCAAATTAGATAATTGGAAAATTCTCGGTTTCCCGGGTTTTCATTACCCTTGGGAAATTGAACGACTAATATAACTTAAAGTTAATTTTCTATAAACTATGAGAATGTAACACCCACAGTTGGGCAGCGCCATCCGAGAGAATTAAGAACACAATCTGGTAGTATAAAAGTACTGTGAACGGACACAGAGAGGATAGATCCCGAGATTGGCGAGAGCGTTTTTCTCATAAGTTCATTTTCAAAACAGTTCATCAACCAAAAAATAAGTGCGGATATCGAGACTCGAACCCAAGACCTTTGACATATCGAACCGCGCCTTTGCCGTATCGGTCACCTAAGTTCGATGAATATGAAATGGTCATTTGGCAATATAAGCCACTCAATATGATGAACTGTTTCAATAAACAAATGAACAGAATTTCGTGGTGGTTCACCCGCGAGTGGTTTATTCTTCCATTTAATTTTGGTATAGCTATTCTCTCGGCTTTCTACTGAGGGTGTATGATAAACTTCGTTTTAAAGAGTTTACTTTATACTTAATTTTCTGTTTTTCGCCATCAAATTTAAATAAGTGATTTATACAAGGACATTACTGCCCATTATTGAAAATTTGGCTATTGTGCCAAATCAAGTAACGTCATGATTCGAATTCCCGGACGCTTCGAAACCCGGACACTTCATCTTATTTTATCTATTATTTGGATATAAGTTCGCATTATTTATGTCAAAACTGTGTTATTTGATGAATTCCAACATCAACTTTCATTTAAAAATTGTTTGAACGCTGTAGTTAATGCCAAAACAATTAAATACAATAAAATTATAAGTTTACCAAAAATGTGAAACATTTCACTTGAAATATTTCACAGGGGCTCGAAGCACCGGGAAGGCAAAGTAGAAATTTATGGTTTGGATTTCCTTAAATTCTAGCAAAATTTTATATAAACTATCGATTGTTTTGATGTTAACAGCTTATTTGAGACCTAATGAATGCCATTCACTAACATTTCAGTCCAAATTTGTGCGATTCATAAGTAAAATCGAGTGTCCGGAATTCGAAGCAAAAGTGTCCGGATTTCGAATCAGCTTTTTTCAGTGTCCGGGATTCGAAGCACAACAAGTTATTTTAATTTTAAAATTCTGATGAAAAATTGTAAGAAAAGACATATTTTGCATGCATTTTCTTGAAAGGGACTGACATTTCCAACTTATTACATGATTTTTTGCCAGCTATAACAAAAATGATATGCTACTTCGATGGATTTCGAATCATGACGTTATTCCGAGAAAAAACGCGTTTTACTGTTTGTCACCAAATCTCCGTCAAGGCAATTTCCCATAAGAGTGGCATATTAACCGTTTGGTTTTTCGCATCGACAGCCAAATCTAAACACTGTTCAAGTGAAATCCAAGTTTCATAATCTGCGTTGAAACATCCTCTACCACCTGGTGCTAATAACTCGTTTTTGCCAAAAGTGGATATTAGCCGTTTTTCCAATGGTGGGCAGATTAGGGTGACAAGAAAAATTTAAAGTTTTGGAAAATCTGAAGAGATGGCTCGATTCTTTAGGCAATAATTAGTAACTGTGCCAATTTTGAGCCAAATCGGTTAAGGTTAAGGGGTCCCTGAGCAGACTTGAAAATATTTTTTTTTTTTTGATTTTTGAAAATACTAGGCTAATAACATTTTATGTTATTTATAACAGGATTTGTTATTCGTCGTTATGATTTTATTGTTATTGGATTGTTATTTTAATAACAGACTAATAACATTTTTAGTTATTCTTCGAACAAATCTTCGATATTATTTTTTGTTATTTTAACAACTAATCCGATCATCCCAATAACATTTGGAGTTGTTTTTTCATAACAAAAAATGTTATTCCAAAGTTGTTTTGGCTTTCAGCCAATATCAGACCAATAACAAATTTTGTTATGATAACATAAACTGTTATTTAACTCTTATGCTAAAATGGATTTTTCAAGAAGATTCGATAACATTTTCTGTTATTTTAACAGTATTTGTTATTGAAATTGCATGAATTTTGATATTACCGTCTGCCCAGGTCACTTTTTATAGTTGAAGTTTATATTAGGAAAGTCGCTAAAATGTATGGGAAAAAACATCGCTTCAGGATTTTGGCAGCACGTGGCGCAGGTCTCACCCAAAATTGGCCAAGTGTGAGATTCTTGTAGGAAATTTAATTTCCTACAACTTTGTCCAAGGGTGCAAAAAGATCCGAGTTGATCCTGATTTTTGGTGATTTTTATTATAAGATGCAAATCAAATTTACAATTGAAAGGCATTTAATTTTATTTTTTTTTGATAAAATGTACCGTTTTCAAGTTATAGCAACTTTTAGGTTTAAAATGTTTGTGTTCTTTTCGTTTTTTTCGATTCTGAGATACAGCCTCTCAATTCGAATCAATAAAAATGAATTTTGCTAAGTGATAAGTCTGTAATTATCAATAATTACGATATCAATTCTTGACGATATCTCGGAAACTATTGGTTCGATTGTTGAATGTTAAAAAATGAAACTTTTTCGAAATTATCTGATTTTTTCAATAAAAATAATAAAAAAATTATGAAATTAGGAAAATTATCTATTTGTAAACATTTTCAAAGCAAAACTTTGAAATTATTTTTGATGAAAATATCTTTAATTTTTACACAAAAATATGTTTTTTCATTTCACTGTTTTATTTGTTTGAAACTCAGTTTTTTTTAAATTAAAATATGTACACTAATAAATCACATTACATTTTTTGACAGAAAGTTTTGAGTGATTAACAAAAGCGATGAAGGATATACATTGTTTATCAAGAAGTTTTTTTTTTTTATTTTATTCAAAAGAAATCATTGAAACCCAATTAAAAAAGATCGCACAAAATAAATATAAAGCAACGAGCTTTTTATCTTTGTTGTTTCAAACGAACTCGTTACGATTGGGCGTGACTGTGGGCCCAATGAAACATTCCGTAAACAAAAACAAGCCGCAAATTCAGAAATGGATAGCTTTTCTCATTAAGTGTAACAATCATGAACGAAACTCATTGACTGCACCGCGTGCGATTGTTGCCGAATTCGGCGTGTTCCAAACGATTCAAAGGAGAGTGCAGTTGCGCTCATTAAAATGCAGCATCCTGACGAATTCAATCAAACCAATACAAACACCCTCATACGAAAACATGTTTTCCTCTTGTTGCCTGAAGTGCCGTTTGGGAGGGAAAAAAAAGCTGGAAAAGCTCGATGGAAGTTGGGGATGGTTTTGTAAGGGTATTTTAAATGCACTGCATACGTTCAAACGAATCTGGTTGGGAAATGCCACACATGTGAAGCGACCCCTTGGTGAAACGTTTTAGAATCTCAACAATCTTTTAGTTAAGCCCTGAAATCTTTTGGATCGAAACACCCACATTTCAGAGTTCGAGAGACCCGTTGCCTCAAAATTTACCATCAAAACAAATGTGTTCATTCGTTAATTGAAACAATAAGTCTTCAACAAGTGTCATACATCGACTTTTGACCACTTCTTAGTCACCTAGCTGTGTTGGCCGAGGCTGTTAAGTCATTGGGTTAGTCTGTCAGAGGTCTGTGGTTCGATTCCCGTTATTCGACACATTTGGTTTGTTTGTTTTGACGGATGAACTTTTTTTTTGCAAATGAACCTCGATGGAATAATTCTTTGGCTCATCTCGAATTATGTTCTCTGTGTCCGTAAATGGTACCACTTTTCTCTCAACTCGAGACCATTTTTCTCTCGGACGAGCGCTGCCCAGTTTTGGGTGAATGAAATATCCTTAAACTTTGCATCACATTTTTGTCTACAAAAGTTTAAAAATTTAACAATTCTGTTATATGTACGTATATAACAAAGAAATTTAACCACACTGCTAGAGCAATTTATCGCAGCTAGCGTTGGCAGCGTTGCTGAACATTCACATGCCCTAAGGGGTTGAATTGAATTTTCCAGCTAGAGGGTACTCACTCAGCTTGCACAACTGTAATGATGTTGTTTGGTGATTCTTCTTTGATATGAAAAAACATGCATTTTTCAACATGTTATGCACCATGAATGTTCGATAGAGACATCGTAGAGTCAGTGTAGAAAACATGCACATATTGATGACAATAGATACACGTGTTTATGTTGCAGAAATTTGACATCTTTGATTATGGTGTGGCTGTCTGCGCAGAAGCAAACTAAATAAAACTCAGTTTATTAAATTACACCAATGCCAATTGAAAAACTGCTACAAACACTGCATCCCTTTTTTAATTGGCAGAAAAGTAAAAATTATTACTCTAATTACTATCAGAAAATTTCTGTTTTGATTGAATTGGACAAATTTTGGTGATTTTCCATATAAACGTCAAGCCACCCTACTGTGTACTTCCTTTTAAGTGATTTTGAACACAAATTATACTCTATACTTTTTAAATAAGATCAAAGGATTTATTTGAGTGAATTTTAACATAATTTGATATCTATGAACACAAAATTTCTTAATACTTAGTCTTTTGAAAAAAAATTAAGTATTTTATTAATTTTTCATTCGTATATTGACCGAAAAACAATCGAAAAACGGATTTGTTTACAAAAGGCGCTGAGTAATTCTCATCAACTCAAACGAAATAGAAAAAAGTTGCCCCGACTCCTCTTCGATTTCCTTAAAACTTACCTTTATTCGATATCTCGTGATAGTGAGGTGGTACCACCCCTATCTTTTTTCCTGGATGTTAACCAAGACAGGTTTTTCTGTGTTTTGTTGCTCGAAACCATGAGGAAAGAGACATTTGATTGCATAGGGAATTTTATTTAAAATTGGAACGATTTAATGCCGTACTCGATATTTCGGAAAAAAATTATGATTTTTTAAAAACAGTTGAAAAATAATTTTAAAATCGCTTAAAATTTTCCGTTATTCTACTGTCAAATATCGTAGGACATGTTATTTTATAGGAAATTTAAATTTCTTTTCGATTCTGCAGCAACCTAGCGAGATTAATTAATTCATTCAAACAAAAAAAAAAACGTTTTTAAATGTCGTGTTTTTTGTAACTTTGCATCAGGATTACTTTTCAGAGTGTAACCATTAGGGTCTAACAAAACGGGTCAATTTGCGGGCATTTCAGGGCATTAGGGGATCATCCCTAGGTATACTGAGCCCGAACCCCAAATATGAGCTTTATGATATGATTGGTTGCTACAGGACTTGGCGCTTTGATTTTGAATTTTGAATGGGATTTAACCCGTTTGGTTTTTGCCAGTTTTGAGTCCCTTAACATTTTTTACATTTCTTATGAGCTCATAGTCCGTGTTCCAGGGAACAACTTTGCCGAAGAGTGCGAAAAGATTCGACCACTATTTAAAATGTTACAGGGTTTATAACTCCTCCGCTGAAAACATCAACTTTATCTTCAAGCTCTTCTGGCAGCACTTTTTTTTGGGATTAAAACTGTTTCGTGAACGTTGAGTCGGTTGCAAGCGCGTCGCGGTCCGCAGAAAGTTCGTTTTTTTCGGTGTTTTTTAGAGTGTTGAAGTCTTATTTTTCATTTTTGATGAAGTTTAGACTTCATACGTGCTGTACGTAGTGGAATATTAGAGAAAAACTCAATATTATTAAGAAATTTCTAGTGTTAAAATCCTAGTGCGCCACCCGGCATTTTTGTTTTTGTGTTATTCTATTTCTCTTTCCTTTGGATAATCTGTCAGGAGAAGATTCCACTACTTGACACCAGAGAGCGCGCGCGGTTCTAGAAAGAGATGACAGCATCTCTTTTTACCCCGGGAGTTGTTTATAGGCACCCAAAATCAAAGCTAAAAACTCGATTCGCCACCTACATTCGAGTAGGAGAACTTTGGTGCAAGGTTACGTTTACGTTTTTGCGCGATAAGTGCAAAGGGGAGTGAAAACTATTTTAAGTTTTTTTAAAGAAAATTGATCTTTTGGAATGAAATAAAGTTAACAGGAGGTAAGAAATAAAAAGTTCTATCGATTGACTTTTAGATTTTTTCGCTAAGTTGCCTTTTTCATTGAAAATTCTGAGATCCGGATTGAAAACGCGAGAATGAGGTTAGATTGCTAATTTTGAAAATCATTCCAATTATCATTTTTCAAGCAGAGTTTTAATTTTATGGTAGAAGTGACTTTAAAAAATATTTGTCCACTTGGATAATCTACATTCTTAATTGATGAGTTAGGTTTTGGTTGATTAAAACATTCCCTTATTTTGAATCAGATAATGAACAGGTTACATCGGCCATCACAAAAATATTTTCGTTTATATCAATTAAGCTATTTATTTCTAACCTGAAAATGGTATAATTTGCTATTAATGTCGATTTCATGATGAAATAAAACAATTTCAAATTTTAAACCAATTTACTCGCTGTAGGTTATAATGAAAACATCACCCCAAGTTTCAGCGCCCTCTAGTGGGGGGTAATTTTGACGTTTGATTGCCTATTTACTTCGGAGTTGCCGAATGATTTGTTGATAATCTGTACAAATGTAGAAAAGTCTGTAGCTGTCTTTGCCGGTGTTTATGAGGATTTTCTACACTACTTATCGATGGATCTCCCCTGTGAGTTCGTTCCATGATAATGCTTGATGTGTTTGTGTGTGTGTGGGTGTATGTGTGTATGTCACGGTGTATTTTTTCGAGACCTCAAAGATAAAAAAATCGGTATGTCTGATGTTTGGCACCGTGAAAGAAGGGCTCTTTCCCGACATTTTGCGGGGTATACCGAAATATTTCGTCGGGGGGTCTAGAGCATCTTTTTTTTGAAGATTATTTTTCGATTTTATGGGATATTTGTTCAAAAAAGTCACAGAAAATCGGTGCATTCATGTTGATATCACTCAAATTTCTTATTAATATGCCTTGGGAACTCTAACCAACTACATTTGATCAATATTTGACCTCCAATAAACAAAAATTCGAACCAAATTTACCAGATTTCTAGCTTTCTTTGAAATTACCCCAAAATCCAAGCTGGAAACCCCGATTCGACCGAAAGTAAATCTTTTCTTTGTACAATTTGTCATGAAATTACAGCAACACATTGCCTGGATACAAATTTGAGCATTTAACAATGCAAAACATAGATTATTTATTTAATAAGCTGTTTATTACCCAATAGGTTCCGAAAATTATTTTTTCAATCCTCTGCCACATTACACCATTACATTTTAAAACATTTTAGAATCAATCACATTGTAGAAAACAGTTTTCTGAACAAGTTCCATAAAAAAGATTCAGTTTTGGTTTAATATAAGCAGAGATATGCCCAATTTCCTGAAATAAATAGTGCCTTTCTCCAAAATATCTTAATTTAATTACCTTTCACATGATGGGCACTGCCTACCAAGTTTTGTAATGAATGCTATAGAATAATTTTCATGAATTTCGTCAAAACTTGTTATAATTTCTATGTTTTAATAAAATATTATCATCATAAAAAATATCTTAGTAGGCAGTGACCATCATGTGAAAGGTAATTAAATTAAGAAATTTTGGAGAAAGGCACTATTTATTTCAGGAAATTGGGCATATCTCTGCTTATATTAAACCAACACTGAAACTTTTTTATGGAACTTGTTCAGAAAACTGTTTTCTACAATGTGATTGATTTTTAAATGTTTTAAAATGTAATAGTGTGATGTGGCAGAGGATTGAGAAAATATTTTTTTGAACCAATTGATAATAAACAGCTTATATATTTAATAATCTATATTTTGCATTGTTTAATACTCAAATTCGTATCCGGGCAATGTTTTGCTGTATTTTCATGACAAATTGTACAAGGAAAAGATTTACTTTCGGTCGTATAGGGGTTTCCAGCTTGGATTTTGGAGTAATTTCAAAGAATGTTAGAAATCTGGTAAATTTGGTTCGATTTTTTTTATTGGAGGTCAAATATTGGTCAAATGTAGTTGGTTAGAGTCCCCAAGGCATATTAATAAGAAGTTTGAGTGATATCAACATGAATGCACCGATTTTCTGTGACTTTTTTGAACAAATATCCCATAAAATCGAAAAATAATCTTCAAAAAAAATAGTTGCTCTAGACCCCCCGACGAAATATTTCGGTATACCCCGCAAAATGTCGGGAAAGAGCTCTTCTTTCACGGTGCCAAATATCGGACATACCGATTTTTTTTATCATTAGCTTGTTCTAAAATACACACCGTGATGTGTGTGTGTATGTATACGCGCGTGCGAGATGGTTATATAATACAATAATCGTTTTCTAATCCCAGTATGCTCGATCGATATTTTTTTTTTTTCTGTTTGAGTATTAAGACACGGAATCCTGATTACAAGGACTATTGTATCGTGTTACCCATTTTTACTGTTATTAAGCATTTCCAGATCTATAACACAGTCCCTATTGAGAGGGAAAGTGCTGTTCCATCTAGATGCTGTAAACTCCATTCCTTGTGCCTTGTGCGCTATGTATCGCTAGAACCGCGGTGACAATTTTTTCGTGTCATTTTTCAAGCTCTTCCCAGCAGCTATTATTTGCCGCGCGGGGTCTTGTAAAGACAATTGTCTTTTTGCGGTGCTACTTTTGCGGTGTTCCCTTTGCTCTGATCTGGACAAAGCGACTGGACTGCAGTGCAATACCGATCGGCTGGGCATTATTTACATGCGAAGACACGAGGAAAGTATTTTGGGAAGAGGCGCAAAGGAATATCCCAAGATTGATCACATGCTAGAAGAGCACGTGAAGCAACCGTTTTATACTCATACGGTTGCTGCTACCTCTGAACATAAACCTAAGGCTGCCACCCTGAGAAGAACCCATGACTTTCCGCTTATGAGGCGAAACCCGTAACCATTCGGCCACAGGAGGTTGGCCTCGATCGATATACTTCGGAATGTACCGTATGTTTGCACCGCCATCGCAACTGCCGATTTATTTATTTTCTAATTCATAGATTAGATTTTTATCCACGATTTGCATTCAGATAAAATTCTACAACTCCATCAACAGGATGGATTTCAGAAATAATTTCATAAGTTTGCTATAACGAGTTTTGCTACAATCTGTACGTTTTAACCAATTGAATTTTATTACGGGATCTTCTATTTCCACAGCCGGCTGTCTAATATTGGATCCTAAACAAATATGCGCGTCGGGATAAAATTATGAAAAAATACACTAACTAAATGTAAACAGTCTCAACAGCAGCATCTTATTGTTGGCTTGAGAATAATTTTTTTAATCTGCTAAAATTCTAAATTCCGCAAATTCGTTAAACGGGAATTGTCTCAACAGCAGCATTCGATTGCTTGCCTTGAGAATAATAGTTTATCCGTTAACCTGATTTATGCAACTGGTCGTATCGCTTGCTTAGGGCGACTCCCAGACCTTTACCTTTCACAAATACCAACTCCACGTGACGCTTACGCAGCCTTGTTGTTTAAATTCGATAAAATTTGGTCAAAAGGTCAGTTTGATCGAGTTCCACAATAGGGTTGGGAAAAAGAGCCTGCGGTTTCGCTACCTTTTTCTAAGTAAGTTTAGCATCAACACTTTCCGTGCTCCTAATCCTTATTCCTGTCCCGGTGTATGGTGGAGATGGGAGCGGCCGGCAATGGATGGCTTTCATGGTGCTGCCTGTCCTGTTCTGGTAGAATTGGTTTTAATTCCCTTTAATCAATTTCTATGCAACCTTAGCTGGACAATCATCACATATACATGACGAAATCCAGTCTGCAACCCGCTAAGATCACCATCTCCATGCGAATGCTCTTCCCCGGGCAGACGGTAATAACAAAATTAATAATATTTCAATAACAAATCCTGTTAAAATAACAAAAAGTGTTATTATTTTAACCTGAAGTTCAACTTCAAGAAGAACAAATAATAACAGTTTCTGATAAAATAACAAAATTTGGTATTGAAGTGATATTATATTGAAAATGTTTAATAACACGCCAATAAGAGGAAATGTTATACATTTCAAAAACTCTCCTAATAACAAAATTTGTTATTCGTTCGGTATACTGACTTAGAAATACAATTACCACAAATCGCACAAATGGAAAAGTTTCTAAGTGTCCATAACACAATCTGTTATTATTTTTTCTTTTGTTAAATATGTTTAGATCTTTGGGATAATTTTGTCTAATTTCGTCGGGGTTAATATTTTGGCCATGAAATGGGGTCCTTAAGCTAAAATTATTCTAAAAAGTTGAAATTTTGGAAGTTGATTTTTTAAATTATTTGATATACCCCCTAAGAGACTTTGCTAAAATTGGCTAGAACTATGGGATAATTTTGACCAATTTCGTCGGGGTCATTATTTTGGCCATGAAATGGGGTCCTTAAGCTAAAATTATTCTAAAAAGTTGAAATTTTGAAAGTTGATTTTTTTAATTATTTGATATACCCCCTAAGGGACTTTGTTAAAATTGGCTAGAACTATGGGATATTTTTTACCAATTTCGTCGGGATCATTATATTGGTCATGAAATGGGGTCCTTAAGCTAAAATTATTCTAAAAAGTTGAAATTTTGAAATTTGATTTTTTTAATTATTTGATATACCCCCTAAAGGACTTAGTTTAAAATGGTTAGAATTATGGGATAATTTTGACCAATTTCGTCAGGGTCATTATTTTGGCCATGAAATGGGGTCCTTAAGCTAAAATTATTCTAAAAAGTTGAAATTTTGAAAGTTGATTTTTTTAATTATTTGATATACCCCCTAAGGGATTTTACTAAAATTGGCTAGAACTATGAAATAATTTTGACCAATTTCATCGGGGTCATTATTTCACCATGAAATGGGGTTTCAAGCTAAAATTAATCCGATAAATTAACTTTTGAGAGTTCTTTTTTTTTATTTTGTTATATTCCCTAACGGAATTGATTTATTTATTGATAATTTTTGAAGTGTGAATAACAAAAACTGTTATTATTTTCACAGAGCCAGGAAGTCGGAGCTGACGTTGAAGTTCGAGCTGGAGTGTGACCTCGGAGACTGCATCGGATTCATCTAATTTTCAGCAACTTTTACTTGGAGTCGGAATCTGTGAAGTCGGGTATTTTTGGAGAGCTAAAGTCGTCGTTGACGTCATATCCTGCATCCAGAGTCGGAGTTGTCTTCAAAGTATGGATTCAAAGTCGCTTGGAGGTACCCGACTCTGCAGCCCTGACTAGTACAGAGGAGTTATGGCAACTGCAGGTTTATTTGCAAATTACAAATAAACCAAAACAATACCTTTTTTTGTTATGGAGACATACCAGTTCAATAACATTTTTTGTTATTATGCTGCTCCACCTCTCCGCACAAAATAACAAATCTTGTTATTCCTTCATGATTCCTTCTGTGTTATTGGTTTGTTATTGCAATAACAACATAATAACAGTTTAAGTTATTCTTCGAACAAATCTTTGTTATTGATTTTTGTTATTTTAACAACTAATCCGATCATCCCAATAACATATTTCGATCTTCTCACAATATCAAAAACTGACCTTCCCAAGTTATTTCCGTCTGCTCGGGTCTGGCAGCACTTTTTGCTCCTGCAGAAAATATTGTGGCAAGCGTCGCGACGCTCATGCAACCAAGCAGGTTCTTAAACCTTTAAAAATCAGTTTTTTAAACGTAGAAATTCAGAGTTATTTTTTAAAGAAAAGTTGCCTTCGAAACACTTTTAGAGCACTAAAAAATAAACATTTTTGAAAAGTCAATTTAGACTCAAAGCTAAAAAGTTATAGTCATTTCAAGGTAGTAAATTCACAATTTAAATATCTCGACTCAAACGCTGACAAAATGATCAGGGGTATTTGCTTCGAACTCGAGATATCTTAATTTCAAAATGTCTAAAAACCCTCACGAAATTCGAAAACTGTCCAGCTTATGTTTTTCTGTGTAATTTTCTCGCTGAAAAAATGTCGGTCTTTGTTCATATTTTGATTTTCCTGACACTTGAAATTTTGCTAGCAATTTTTCGAGATATTTATTATTTGTTTATTCTCCTTTTTTACGTCCACACTGACTTTTCAAAAAAACAAAAATAAATTTGGTCGCAAAAGGCGTAAATGTGTGGTAAAAATTGTGGAGTCTTCGACAAAGTTACTTGGATTAGCCCAATGGCTTTTAAGAAGACAAAAAGACTCCCAAAATTATTCCTGAAAAGTTAAATTTTCAAAAATGCCCTAATCACCCAAATTTCCATCAAAACCAAATGTTACCTGTTTTTAATGAGCCTTTCGGATTTTAAGGTAAAAAAAATAAAGTTATGTCAACTATTTTTTGTGGAATTGCTAAAGATGTTAAAAAAGCTTCTAGATAATGTGTAAAAAAATATAAAAAATATTGACAAACCATATTTTGAAAATGTTATCAAAAAATGTACAGACCAATTACGGGAATCGATTTCCTGACAGTGTAAGGGGTTACATACATGTAAAAAATCCAGAATTTCATAACACAGAAAATTTATTGAATCAACTTAAAAGATGATTTTCAGTCACTCCTAAAATTTTCATGAAGATAGCTCATGCTTAAACTTAGTAAGAGACGATTAAAGCTCAAAATTTTGCCATGCGCAAAGTGAATTGTCAAACTTAGCGAGCGTTTTTCTCTAAACAGCGAGTTGATTGACGGGTTTCACGATAACTCGAGATGGGATAGTCTGAAATTTGAGGAGAAGATTCGCAAGACATGTCCCGTGTGCATGACGAAGCCCGATTTTCAAATTAAGCATTTTTAAAAAATACAAAAATCAAAAACTGTCGACTTTTATATGGAAAACATAAATATATTTTTATCTTTTTTAAAAACAAACTTTTTGAAAATCGGCCTTCGTCATGCACACGGAACCGGGTTTACGAGTCTTCTCCGAAATTGAGCCGATTTTGTCGAGACAGTGTTGAGACATCGTAGCACCCGTTTTTTAAAACTGCTAACTTCAAATAGCTTTATCTCGGCAACTGTACAACCAAATGTCTTCAAATTTGTTTTCTTGATAGAATAAAATGTATATTTTAATGCCCTGAAAACAGATTAAAAAACTATAAGTGTGTGCTCAAACCAACCTCTGACATTTTGGCCGATTTACATGTATGTAACCCCTTAACATAAAAGTCCGTTATAAGAATCAGCGTAATTAAAAATACAAATGTTAAAGATTCTTGGTTTATGATCATTTGATGAATGACTTTTCCTAACATCAAAGGAGAATAAACACGATTAAGTTTGCTGAGAAAAAAAGGGGAAAACAGAAAACTTGATCAAATCACTTTGAATAAATTAGCCAACCAGCAAATTTTCTTATATATCTTCGAATAGATCATTCGCAGCGATTGTGGAACATTTGGAAACGGCAATGTCACCTTGTCAAACATTCAATCACTGCTCAGCTGATCACCACGAAAACCGCTTCAATCATCAGATCCATCAGCCTCTAAATGTTGTCACTCCCCACCCAGCATCCCACCTTTCACCCCAAATCCGTCAAGAAATCACCGAATGTCGGAAATATGTTCGCCTGACATTGTTAATAAGACGAAAGATGAAAGAGTTTGCCGTTGCAGTCCTACGCGAAACCACATTCTTCATAATCTGAGATAAGGAAAAGCCTCGGAAAAACAACCGATTGAACCCTTTTTCATCTTTTCCTTTGCTGAGTTGAAGGAAAATCTCGAAAATGAACCAGCCAGTCAGTCTCAGTGTGCCTCACGGTTGGATGAGCCCCCCCACACGGTCCAATGTTCTCGAACCTTATGACCGACCGATATAATAGGGGGTAGTTCGTCGAATCAACTGGCAGTTTTATCTGATGTTGGCCTCGATGTTTTTTTTCCTCCTTTGGTTTTGGTTACGGTTTTGGCCATGGGTCTAACAAAGGCTTCGTCGGGGCATGAGACTAAAGAAGGAGGGAATCGGCAAAATTGGATTTAGAATGTTTCGATTCATTAGTAATAATGAAGATAGGATTGGGGCGGCATACAAAAAAAACGTCGAATCGTTTAAATTTTAAAAGTGCTTTCGAATCTGGGATCGATATTATACTTCGATTTCATGTAAAACATGGTCGAACATCAGCACTTTTCAAGTGAATTGGCAAGAAATCGACGTGCTTGACCTAAGCCAAACCTAACAGATTGTCATGTTCGACGCAATCATAAAGGAATTATCTGATTCACTGTCCACACTTGACGACACAATATTTTGTTCTCCTTTTCGTATCAATGGACCACGCCATATGGACACTTGGATGGATTTGAACCGGAGCACTCTACCGTAGAGTCACTAAAAGACACATTTGCCGCTACTCGCCCATAAAACATCCTCCCAGATCATCCTAGGAACCAACCCACTTTGCTCTTTATTTTTTTTTCACTTTTTGTGATGAACAAGCAGCATCCTCCCATAATCCCCCCCCCCCTTTCCCTTCGATGGAGTCCACCAGCCAAAATGAAAGACAATAAATTATTTATTGCCGTGATTCCCGAGCCAATAATATTGGAAATTTATTGCCATACTTTCTTCGCACTTTATTCCAGTATTGAACAGAAAAGTGGAGGTCCAGCTTTGACAAGACGACACACATTTCTTCGGAAGATTCCTTCCTCCAAAGTCTCTGCAAAATTTATTACAAAGAATTGATCCATAACTTCTGTGCCCTTACGAAACTTAACAAAACGGCACGACCAGAAACAGTGTCTACAAGGACACGTGTCCCCACCCCGTTGATGACCATGTTACACACACGCTCGAACAAAATGGCCAAAACAACAAGGATCGAGCTGGTTCGTACATGTCCTGGGCACAGAATTAATAAACTCGAGCTCGAGAGTGAAGTCGTTGAATTAATTTTTACGACCACATGCTCCGGATGGAGATCAAAAAAAATGGAAAAAAATAACAATGGCACTTGCCAAATGAAGGGGTCGTGGATTGGAATTGATTTTCTTACTAGGGTGACAAGATAAAATGAAAATTTTGGAAAATCGTAAGAGATACCGCCTGTCTCGATTCTTTAGGTAAAAATAAGAAACTGTGCCAATTTTGAGCCAAATTCGATAAGGGTTGAGGTTAGCTTTTTATTGTTGAAGTTTGTATGGAAAAATTCGAAAAAAAATATGGAAAAAACCAAAAAAATAAAAATTCCACCAAAAGGGGGCGTTAAACATGTCGGATCATTAGATTCTTATGTAATTTATTATGTATTTTATGACAAACAATTTTGTCGAAGACCGCAAAACTATAAGAGTTAACCCTGGCGAGTTAGGCCAATGCGAATATTTTTCAAAGTTTTTGTCCCTCGGCCCTGGCCGTAATCATGGGGGTTGAGGGGGTAATTAAAAATATTGAAATAACAAACCATAGTTTCAACATTTGCATGGAAAAGGTATTTTTAAATGCATTTTACACTAGTTCAGTTTTTTTGCAATCATTAGTTTTCAAAAAATGTAAAATTTAACGAAAACAAAAATTTTAGCGAAAAAAAACTTTTTGTAATAAGAAACATCGAAAATTTTCAAAAATTCAAAAGATTTTTAAGCCAATCCAAAGATGATAAAAATGATTCTAAACGCAGGGGAATGCATTTTAAATTGATTTCAACTGATTGCACTTAAATTTCATTGAAATATTGAAGATTATTGAAAAAAATATTTTTCTGCCCCCTGATTTTTCGGGCCAATTTGAACCAGCCTCATCAACGATTTAAAAAAGACGTTTCTGTAAGAACAGATTTTTTTTTCACCAACTTCAACGATAAAAAGCAACCCTTAACCCTTAACCGAATTCGCTTAAAATTCTCATGGTTACTTATTTTTTGCCTAAGGAATCGAATCAGCGGGTATCCCTGACGTCGATTTTTTTTGTATGTTTTAGTTTACAAAAAGTGATAACTTTTGAGCTACACAAAGAAAATAAAATCATGATAAAATAACATCTGGGAAGCGGTACATCTTTTATGTCAGAAAAAGTGTGTAATTTTACCTCTGAAAATGTGAAATTTCACTACTTTTCTGGTGTCACTTTTTCAGTCTGAATTTAGGTAAAATTGCATCATTAAAAAGGTTATTCCTTCCAAAATTACACCTTTCAAATTTACACATTTTTTTACTTTTTTAACCCAAACTTTGATTTTTTTTTAACGAAAATAGTGTTTTTTTGGAATGTATTGAAAATGTGTTTAAGATGTAAAATTGAATTTTAAAACCGAAAAAAAACTTTTTTAAAATTTTGATAAAGTGCACCCATTGTAGCCATTTTTAAGGATTGAATATTCAACAAAATTGTAGTCTTCTTTTATAAAAATATATTCGAATAGCTGAGAAAATTCTCTAGCAAGTTATTCGCTCGACAACAAACAGGTCTTGGCGGTCTCTATTGCAAGATTTCTACTCAAACCTATGCGTCCGAAGGCTTGGATGTGGAGAACCCTCAAACCTCTTTTTACACCTAGTTTCCTTCCATCGCGGAATTCGAACTGGCGACCTTTGGATTGCGAGTCCAACTGCCGACCAGCGACTCCACTGAGGCAAACTTGAGAAAATTCTCTACAAATTGCTTTTTTGGACATTGATGAACTAACCTTTGTTTCCTTGCAAAGAATGAAAGTTAACATAAATGCGTTTTTTCTAAGTTCTATCCACTTGACCAACAAATTTCAACCCATGAGATCTTCGAAACCATTAATCAGATGTTAAATATTTAATAGTAAATCTTGCTTGAAAATAATATTTTCAGATTTTTTAAATCCCGACTTACATTTTATTACGATTTATGCCATTTCAAACAGTACTTGTTGTGATTTATTGCGTTCTTTAAGCTGAAAAGTTAAAAAAAAACAATGTATGTGAATGTATGCAACATGAACAGCTCTCCTTAATTAATAAAAGATTTTTTTTTTTTTGATAATTGATGAGCAGTTTTTGAAAAAGATTCCAAGATAAGTTGATGAGATGTTTCCAAAATCGGAAGTTCCAGAATCTCGGTTTTTTTTAATATTTTGTCCCGGTTTCCCGAAATTGAAAGTTATTTTTATATTAATGAAAAGGCGTCATCCATAAAGTACGTAACGCTCTAAGGGGGGAGGGGGGTTTTCGCAAGCGTTACAAAGTGTGACAAGGGGGGAGGGGGGATCAATGAGATCGTGACGTCACGCTAGATAATTTCTTGAATACTTTTTAGCCGATTTTAGCGTGACATACTTTATGGATGACGCCATAGGCCTTTGCCAATATTTTTAAAAGTTTATGTTTTTAGAATGTTTGAGGTTGTCTTAAAATATTTTGATTTTTTTTTGTAAATCAAATGATCTGTACCGCAAAAAGATTTTTTTTTTCCACGAAATTAAAAATAATTTCGTCAATATTAAGATATTTTGAAAACTAACGATAACAAAACGACTGAACAGATGTGAAATGCATTTAAAAACACTGTTTTAATACAAACACTGAATCTATGGCTTGTTATTTATGTTTTATATGTTTTTATTCTTTTAAGTACGATCCCCAAGACCACGATAAAGTGATTTGTAATTTATAAAATACAAATCGGCCAAAATGCCGGTGATGATATTTTGAAAAAAAAAAATGCTCAAATTAGACTAAAAATGGGTTTGCAGAACTCAAATTTGATGTTGAAAGTAATGCGTCCCATTCCGGAATTTCCCGGGGCAGAATTCCTGGGAAATTTTATATTATGTCCCGGATTTCCCGAAATGGGAAAATATACCTACTTTGGTCTGCAAATACAGATTTGGTTGTGAAAATAGGTGAACAGTTGAAAAATCAAATGATTTTTATAGGGCATATATCAGGACTTTTTTTTGGTTTTTGTTTGCTTTCTTACTTTCTTGCTTTCTCTATGTTTAGTCATAGAAGGTGTAGATTTCGAGATAAAATTTTGGGTGTCTTCGACAAAGTTGCTTGGATTGGCAGGTCCAACAACTTTATAGAAGACAAACAAATTCCAAAAATATTTTAGAAAAGTTAGTTTTTCGAAAACACTCTAATGGTGAACCACCAAAATGTTCAACCAAGCCAAAAGTTGCCCCTTCCCATTTGCAACAACTCTTCTCGAGACACCAAAGCTCAAAACTTCACAATTTTTCGGAAAATCAATTTTCCGCTGGCCACGAAATTTATTGTTGAGATTTTTTTTAAATTTGATTTATTTGTAATGAATAAAATGCTGCTAGTTTAAATTCTCTCAATCTTTTATTTGTTTCGAGTGTTTGTCAAATCAAATTTTGTTCAAATCTGTTTCCCGAGCTAATTTAAACAACCCTTCCCCACACGCTATTCATGAACTGTAATTTTTTTAAAATCTGTGGGTCAATCGTACACAAAAAGGTCCACAAGTCATAGAGGGTTGATCCAGGACTCGTTTGTGTGTGTGTGTGTGTGTGTGTGTGTGTGTGTGTGTGTGTGTGTGTGTGTGTGTGTGCGTTTTGCATTTACGATAACTTGTTGCTTAATTAAAAAGTTATTTTTAGTATGGACAACTGTCTACATTGGGGGAAAATTGTGAGTTTTCCATGCTTGTTGCATTTTTTTTAACTTTGCATCAGCTAAGTATGTGACATGTTTTTCGAGATTTTTTTTTATGAAAAGACAAATCGACGCTTTTTTCCTTGCAAAACTAATTTTAATCGTACATATGGAGCAAATTTTCAGGTAGCAAAGTTTAAAATAATGCAAGAGCAAATTCAGCAAGGGGAGGGGTCAAACAAATTAAAATCTAAATATTAAGCCACAATTTCAACATTTCAAGCGAAATTGGTTGAGATTAACCCATTGATACCCGAGCCTAAAGTTGATGAAAAAAATGTTTTTCATGCAAAAATTACTTTTTTAAATCGCTGATAACGTTTCAGGATCAAGTTTTCTAGTTTTGGTATGTTCTACAAAGTTGTAGAGCATTAAATTCAATAAGAATCTCACTTTTCGGAATGTTTGGATTGAGGTAGGGCACCGTGCAGACTAAACCGTAAGAAATTTGGGTTTTCCATACATTTATCGATTTTTCCCATACAAACTTCACCTTCGAGTATCAATGGGTAAATTTTGACAGATTTTGCTCATATTTTGGCCCAAAGAATAATATTCAGCTTGTGGAGCGAGAAAAAGTCCCATATTCTGGGCACCCTAATGGAACATGCATTATACAGCAGTACAATTGGTTTGCAATCATATCGGTTTCACAAAATCTAAGTTATAACAACTACAAAATTGTTGTGGATTTTTTTTTCTTCGGTACTGTACATTAAAAATTTCATAAAACTCAAACATGTTCAAAATGAATGCTTTTCAATATGTTTTCAGCTCATTGCACTAGAAAACTACATCAAAGTTTTGAAGTGCCCTGAAAAAAAGATTGCCCTCTGATTATATTAATATTCGGAAATAACTTTAACTAAACAAAATTATTTTGACTTTTGAAGTTTTCAAGAATATAAAATAAAATCATATTTTCATTTACGCTTTACTTTTTTTTTACTAATAATTATTAAACGTTTTTTACAATATGTTATTAATGCAATTGTAAGCATTAAGAACAGTTTGTTGACAGCACAGTGCTTTTTTAGCTGTTTATTGAGTTGATATTAGTATTTCTAAACTAGTGGAACTTCCTTGGTCACTATAAAAGTTGTACCATATCAAACATCTATACCCGAGCAGACGGTAATAACCTGGGAATACAATTTTTTGATATTTGAAAATACTAGGCCAATAACATATTATGTTATTTATAACAAGATTTGTTATTCGTCGTCATGATTTATTTGTTATTGAATTGTTATTGCAATAACAGACTAGTAACATTTTTAGCTATTCTTCAAATAAATCATTGTTTTTTTTTTGTTATTTTAACAACAAATCCGATCATCCCAATAACAGTTGTAGGTATTCTTCCATAACAAAAAATTATATTCCAAAGTTGTTTTGGCTTTCAACCAATATCAGACCGATAACAAATTTTGTTATGATAACATAGACTGTTATTAAACTCTTATGCAAAAATATATTTTTCAAGAAGATTCCATAACACTTTCTGTAGTCATTTCCAAATTATGGCAATTAGGTTCGATAGAGAAGTATTGTAATCAGCCCGGATATCAATAAAGTGTCGTATTAAATAGTAAAGCATGTTTAATTTGTTCATGTCTAAACATTACAATGTCTAGAAGGAAAAAATAAAATTTGATCGCTATTAGACCTGGCACACAAATTTATTCTAATGAAATAAAAAATTATCTCCCTTCATTTGGTCCAACGCTTCCAACGTAAATTGTTTTATTTTATCTCCTTTAAAAATTAACCTCCAAATGAATTGCGTGACATTTTCTCACCATTCCCGCCATTCACCTTCGTAAAGGTGATGACTGTCAAATGCAGTTGACATTTCCGCGTCAAAACCGCACACTCACACGTTCGCAATTTTCCCCCTGATTTGGCCAATTTGACGTGTTTTTACTGTTGCTTTTTTTTTTCATTTCAAACAGGCATCATCAGCGGCGGCGGTGGCAGCGACGGCGGAGGTGGCCCCGGTGCCGAGGCCCAGCAACAGCATTACCACAGTGTCATCAAAAAGTTCTCCCCCCATCCGTACTTTGACTTTGACATCCCGCGGAACGTCACGACCCGGGTCGGCCAGACGGCATTCATCAACTGCCGCGTCGAGCAGATTGGCGATAAATGGGTAAGTGCTGCTGGGGAGGCTTCTTGTTGCTTTTTTCTTTACCTTGGTTTCAAAAGGATTCACTCCCAAGGGGGGTTTCCCCAGATCACGAGGTGGCAGTTTGAAAGGCTTCATTATGCTTTATTTTTGAATGATGTGATTTGAAGTTGAATCATCTGGTCAAAATATGAGCACTCTAGGTCAACGGGAAGTGGGACAAATCGGGACACAAAGTTCTATGATTCAAAATCGTATTTTGTTTTAAAAAGGCTGTAACTTGGACAAACCTCAATTAAACTTCAAAATACAAAATGTATCTGAGAGGGCTTAAAAAATGCAACAAAAAAATAAAAAAAAACCATGGATTCGAAAATTAAAATTAGTTTTATTAAATCTTTAACCATTTTTCAATTGTCCAAAAGATTTATTTGGTCATATTGTTTTAGGTGTTTTAATATCAAGAACGTCTATTTTCCATCGATTTTTGAAACAATTCAGACTTTTTTTCTCTTCAGTTTTTTAATGATTTTAAATCTCGCATTTCTACACAATATTACAAACGGTTTTAGCAATGAGCGCAATTCTTGACAAAACCTGCGGATTTCATGATTTTTTTTTCAATTCCAAGCAAAAGTGCATTTTTCCTAGCTGCTGAGATATATCATACAAAAATAGGCTACATCTATAAAGTAAGTCACGCTAGAATCATCCATAATTTACCTCCCCCCCCCTTGTATCGCATTTCCTATAATTATAACATGCAATGTCACACTAGCTCAGAAAAAAATAACTGTAAATGTGTATTTTTATCACTGCTCTTCGAATTCCTTCAAGATTTTGAGGCATTTTTTATTGTTGAGAAAGTTTGCAATAGGAGATTTTTCACCTGATATTATTAAATTAAAAAAAAATTCTTGCGATACTTTTATGTTTACCTGATAAATAGGAGCAATTCTCTGAGAGAGAGTCTTTCGATTTTTTTTTGTATTTTTTTATTTTAATTTGTAATTTGTTGGTTTATTGGATACGACAAATTGTTAGTTTACACTGTTAATCAGGTCAAGGAAGACACTTTAGGAAATTTAGAAAAATTACAAAGGATCCAAATAAAAGCTGAAACTTTTTTGGTGCCTTCGGTATGTCCAAAGAAGCCATTTTGCATTATTAGTTCGTTCATATAATTTTCCATACAAATTTGGTAGCTTTCCATACAAAAATGATATGTGAAAATTCAAAAATCTGTATCTTTTGAAGGATTTGTTGATCGATTTGGTGTCTTGGGCAAAGTTGTAGGTACGGATATGGACTACACTGAAAAAAAAAGATACACGGTAAATTTTTTTTGTGATTTTTAATTTCACTTTTTGTCACTAAAAATTTATTTGCAAAAAAACACTACCTTTAATTTTTTTTATTTTTTGATATGTTTTAGAGGACATCAAATGCCAACTTTTCAGAAATTTCCAGAATGGGCAAAAAATCTTTGACCGAGTTATAATTTTTTGAATCAATACAGATTTTTTCAAAAAATCGAAATATTGGTTGCAAAAATTTTTCAACTTCATTTTTCGATGTAAAATCGAATTTGCAATCAAAAAATACCACAGTGAATTTTTGATAAAGTGCACCGTAGTCAAGTAATAGCCATTTTCAGTTAACTTTTTTGAACATAGTCAAAGTTTTTCTTTTTTAAATGAGTGCCCATGTTTGCCCGCAATTGAAAAAAAATATTTTTGAAAAGCTGAGAAAATTCTCTAAATTTTGCTTAATTGAACTTGGTTGATACGACCCTTAGTTGCTGAGATATTGCCATGCAAAGGTTAAAAAACATGAAAATTTATATTTTCTTATAAGTCTCACCCAAACAACCCACCATTTAAATCAAGACTAACATTTCAAAAGGGCGTTATATTGAATGTTTGGCCCGTTTGAAATGTTAGTCTTGATATAAATTTTTTTAAAATATTGTTTTCGAAAAGATCGGAAAATTTCACGAATGTTTCATATTTTAACATTGCATTTCGGACCATTAGTTGCTGAGACATCGACATTAGAAATTGGTGGGTTGTTTGGGTAAACCTTAGAAAACATAAATTTTCCTGTTTTTAAGTCTTTGCATGGCAATATCTCAGCAATTAAGGGTCATATCAACAAAGTTCAAAAAAGCAAAATATAGAGAATTTTCTCAGATTTTCAAAAATTTGTTTTTCAATTGTGGGCAAACATGGGCACTTATTTTAGAAAATGAAAAACTGCGACTATTTTCAAAAAAAGTTAACTTAAAAATGGCTATAAATTGAAAACCGTGCACTTTATCAAAAATTCATTGAAGTACTTTTTGATTGCAAATTCGATTTTACATCAAAAAATGAAATTGAAAATTTTTTGAGATCAATATTTCAATTTTTTGAAAAAATCTTCATTGATTCAAAAAATCATAACTCGGTCAAAGATTTTTTGCCCATTCTGGAAATTTCTGAAAAGTTGGCATTTGATGACCTCTAAAACATATAAAAAAATAATAAAAAATTAAAGGTAGTGTTTTTTGAAAATCAAGTTTTAGTGACAAAAAGTGAAATTAAAAATCACCAATTTTTTTTTACCGTGTATCATTTTTTTTCAGTGTAGTCCATATCCATACCCTAAACTTTGCCGAAGACACCAAATCGATTCTCATTCCTTCAAAAGATACAGATTTTTGAATTTTCACTGCCAAATTTGTATGGACAATTATATGAACGAACTAATGTTGCAAAATGGCTTCTTTGGGCATACCGAAGGCACCAAAAAAGTTTCAGCCGGATTAAAAAATACAAAAATTAAAATTAAAGTAAAAATACCGATTCCGTAGAGAACTGCTCATAGGCATTTCATTTTAAATATTTTTTTTCTAACAATATTTGAGCTTGAAATAAAAATAACGCTGTTCTGAAAACAATATCGAAAATTTTGTTTGATGGATTCTGTGAATTACTTAGCTAATTTTTATTTTGAATTAAAAAAAACCAAATTTAACTTAAACGCTGAAGAAGCCTAATTTGATTGCTAATGCATAATAAATAAAGACATCTGCTACTAGAAACCTTCTGGTAAGTCAATTTCAAAAGTTTTTTAAAGTTTTTTTGCACTTCTTCTCCATTAATATTTCCATCAAAGCTTACCTTCAGATATTTTGTTACATTAAAAAAAGTCAACATACCGTTAATGGGCTAAATTTAAATTAAAAGTTTAAATCATGGTCACTTTAATCACAATTCTCCTTCTTAGTGCAATCAAGTGTCTGTGTTGCTCAGGATTTGTTTGCCGTTGGGTTTAATAAGATAATATTTCTTTTTTTTTTCCTTGCCCAAGGGCCTAAAAGGATTCTTTGCTGAACACCCCAAACCCTACCCCTTCATCGCTCACGCCCAATTTTTAATCCGCTGAGACTTTTCCCTCCAATTTTGGGGTAATAAACACTCCGTTATCATCCCTGGCGCGATCTAAATCGTGTAAGTTTACCTTATTAAAATAATTTGGTCCATAAATCATTTTGCGCGGCTAATCTTGGCAAAAATAAGAACCGACCAAAAAAAGCCGGGGCTGAGTGATGTTCTCAGCCTTAACCAGGTAAAATGCCAGGCCAGGCACACTGCCTTTGCGAGGCAAATCCATTAATCCGGGCCTCTTGCTTTTGGGGAAGCGTTTTTTCATAGCTTGCAATCAGCAATCAAAACATGTCTGGATGAGGTAAAGTTAAAAGTTTGAGTCGAAAAGCATTTTTCAAAATTTTTAGAAATAAATTGCATTATGGAAAAGTACAACACTAGATAATGACGTACAAAAAATCGGAAATTTTCCACCTTGTTCTTACCAGCAGGGAAAATTTGAGCTTTCACCGGAGTCTAATCGAGTGGTAAATTCAACCTGACAGGGGAGAATTGATGAGACAGTTATGAGTGGATTTTTTTTTTCACAGCCCATTTATCTTTCAACAGGTTTCCTGGATCAGAAAGCGAGATCTACACATCCTGTCAGCGGGAATGGTTGTGTACACGTCCGATGAGCGATTCCAGGTAAATATTATTCAAGGTCTTACTGTTTAAGGTTTATTTTTTTTTTATTTTGATATATTGGAATTTTGAACACATTGTTGGTTTCTGCAATAAACATTATAAAACTGTAAAAAAAATCAAATTGCGCAACTATTAACAAGCTTTTTGCTATTCAAAATGAAAAGAGCTACTAATTGATTGAATTATCATTAACATCAGAGCAGCATCCAAAATGTCATTGTGATGCTCATTACGAGTAACGAACACTGCCGATTTGTTCCTAATTAGGATTCCTGGTGCTGTAGGACCGGACTGAAACTAATATGTTTGCCACGAATTACGATTGAGTCCAAGTATTTACGTGGTAACAAAACACAATCCAGCTAACAAG